>NW_028113108.1:175000-182500 GCF_964234715.1 Podarcis melisellensis | reverse complement strand
AGGGTTAGGGTTAGGGTTAGGGTTAGGGTTAGGGTTAGGGTTAGGGTTAGGGTTAGGGTTAGGGTAAGGGTTAGGATGAATGAACACCGCAAGAACAATCTAAGATTAGGGTTAGGGTTAGGGTTACGGTTAGGATGAATGAACACTACAAGAACAATCCAAGATTAGGGTTAGAGTTAGGGTTAGGGTTAGGGTTAGGGTTAGGGTTAGGGTTAGGGTTAGGGTTAGGGTGAATGAACACCGCAAGAACAATCCAAGATCAGGGTTAGGGTTAGGGTTAGGGTTAGGGTTAGGATGAATGAACACCACAAGAACAATCAAAGATTAGGGTTAGGGTTAGGGTTAGGGTTAGGGTTAGGGTTAGGGTTAGGGTTAGGGTTAGGGTTAGGGTTAGGGTGAATGAACACCGCAAGAACAATCCAAGATTAGGGTTAGGGTTAGGGTTAGGGTTAGTGTTAGGATGAATGAACACCAGAAGAACAATCCAAGATTAGGGTTAGGGTTAGGGTTAGGGTTAGGGTTGGGGTTAGGGTGAATGAACACCGCAAGAACAATCCAAGAATAGGGATAGGGTTAGGGTTAGGGTTAGGGTTAGGGTTAGGGTTAGGGTTAGGGTTAGGGTTAGGGTTAGGGTGAATGAACACCGCAAGAACAATCCAAGAATAGGGTTAGGGTTAGGGTTAGGGTTAGGGTTAGGGTTAGGGTTAGGGTTAGTGTTAGTGTTAGGGTTAGGGTTAGGGTTAGGATTAGGGTTAGGGTTAGGGTTAGGGTGAATGAACACCGCAAGAACAATCCAAGAATAGGGTTAGGGTTAGGGTTAGGGTTAGGGTTAGGGTTAGGGTTAGGGTTAGGGTTAGGATGAATGAACACCACAAGAACAATCCAAGATTAGGGTTAGGGTTAGGGTTAGGGTTGGGGTTGGGGTTAGGGTTAGGGTTAGGGTTAGGGTTAGGGTTAGGGTTAGGGTTAGGGTTAGAGTTAGGGTTTGGGTTAGGGTTAGGATGAATGAACACCACAAGAACAATCCAAGATTAGGGTTAGGGTTAGGGTTAGGGTTAGGGTTAGGGTTAGGGTTAGGGTGAATGAACAACGCAAGAACAATCCAAGATTAGGGTTAGGGTTAGGGTTAGGGTTAGGGTTAGGGTTAGGGTTAGGGTTAGGGTTAGGGTTAGGGTTAGGGTTAGGGTTAGAGTAGGGTTAGGGTTAGGGTTAGGGTTAGGGTGAATGAACACCGCAAGAACAATCCAAGATTAGGGTTAGGGTTAGGGTTAGGGTTAGGGTTAGGGTTAAGGTAAAGGTTAGGGTTAGGATTAGGGTTAGGGTTAGGGTTAGGGTTAGGGTTAGGGTTAGGGTTAGGGTTAGGGTTAGGATGAATGAACACCACAAGAACAATCCAAGATTAGGGTTAGGGTTAGGGTTAGGGTTAGGGTTAGGGTTAGGGTTGGGGTTAGGGTTAGGGTTAGGGTTAGGGTTAGGGTTAGGGTTAGGGTTGGGGTTAGGGTTAGGGTTAGGGTTAGGGTTAGGGTTAGGGTTAGGGTTAGGGTTAGGATGAATGAACACCGCAAGAACAATCCAAGATTAGGGTTAGGGTTAGGGTTAGGGTTAGGGTTAGGGTTAGGGTTAGGGTTAGGGTTAGGGTGAATGAACACCGCAAGAAATATCCAAGATTTGGGTTAGGGTTAGGGTTAGGGTTAGGGTTAGGGTTAGGGTTAGGGTTAGGGTTAAGGTTAGGGTTAGGGTTAGGGTTAGGGTTAGGGTTAGGGTTAGGGTTAGGGTTAGGGTTAGGGTTAGGGTTAGGGTGAATGAACACCGCAAGAGCAATCCAAGATTAGGGTTTGGGTAAGGGTTAGGGTTATGGTTAGGGTTAGGGTTAGGGTTAGGGTTAGTTTTAGGGTTAGGGTTAGGGTTAGGGTTAGGGTTAGGGTTAGGGTTAGGGTTAGGGTTAGGGTTGGGGTTAGGGTTAGGGTTAGGGTTAGGGTTAGGATGAATGAACACCGCAAGAACAATCCAAGATTAGGGTTAGGGTTAGGGTTAGGGTTAGGGTTAGGGTTAGGGTTAGGGTTAGGGTTAGGGTTAGGGTTAGGGTTAGGATTAGGGTTAGGGTTAGGATGAATGAACACTACAAGAACAATCCAAGATTAGGGTTAGGGTTAGGGTTAGGGTTAGGGTTAGGGTTAGGGTTAGGGTGAATGAACACCACAAGAACAATGCAAGGTTAGGGTTAGGGTTAGGGTTAGGGTTAGGGTTAGGGTTAGGGTTAGGGTTAGGGTTAGGGTTAGGGTTAGGGTTAGGGTGAATGAACACCGCAAGAACAATCCAAGAATAGGGTTAGGGTTAGGGTTAGGGTTAGGGTTAGGATGAATGAACACCACAAAAACAATCCAAGATTAGGGTTAGGGTTAGGGTTAGGGTTAGGGTTAGGGTTAGGGTTAGGGTTAGGGTTAGGGTTAGGGTTAGGGTTAGGGTTAGGGTTAGGGTTAGGGTGAATGAACACCGCAAGAACAATCCAAGATTAGGGTTAGGGTTAGGGTTAGGGTTAGGGTTAGGGTTAGGGTTAGGGTTAGGGCTAGGGTTAGGGTTAGGGTTAGGGTTAGGGTTAGGGTGAATGAACAACACAAGAACAATCCAAGATTAGGGTTAGGGTTAGGGTTAGGGTTAGGGTTAGGGTTAGGGTTAGGGTTAGGGTAAGGGTTAGGATGAATGAACACCGCAAGAACAATCTAAGATTAGGGTTAGGGTTAGGGTTACGGTTAGGATGAATGAACACTACAAGAACAATCCAAGATTAGGGTTAGAGTTAGGGTTAGGGTTGGGTTAGGGTTAGGGTTAGTGTTAGGGTTAGGGTTAGGGTTAGGGTTAGGGTTAGGGTTAGGGTTAGGGTTAGGGTTAGGATGAATGAACACTACAAGAACAATCCAAGATTAGGGTTAGGGTTAGGGTTAGGGTTAGGGTTAGGGTTAGGGTTAGGGTTAGGGTTAGGGTTAGGGTTAGGGTGAATGAACACCACAAGAACAATGCAAGATTAGGGTTAGGGTTAGGGTTAGGGTTAGGGTTAGGGTGAATGAACATAGCAAGAACAATCCAAGAATAGGGTTAGGGTTAGGGTTAGGGTTAGGATGAATGAACACCGCAAGAACAATCCAAGATTAGGGTTAGGGTTAGAGTTAGGGTTAGGGTTAGGGTTAGGGTTAGGGTTAGGGTTAGGGTTAGGATGAATGAACACCACAAAAACAATCCAAGATTAGGGTTAGGGTTAGGGTTAGGGTTAGGGTTATGGTGAATGAACACCGCAAGAACAATCCAAGATTAGGGTTAGGGTTAGGGTTAGGGTTAGGGTTAGGGTTAGGGATAGGGTGAATGAACAACACAAGAACAATCCAAGATTAGGGTTAGGGTTAGGGTTAGGGTTAGGGTTAGGGTTAGGGTTAGGGTTAGGGTTAGGGTTAGCGTTAGGGTTAGGGTTAGGGTTAGGGTAAGGGTTAGGATGAATGAACACCGCAAGAACAATCTAAGATTAGGGTTAGGGTTAGGGTTACGGTTAGGATGAATGAACACTACAAGAACAATCCAAGATTAGGGTTAGAGTTAGGGTTAGGGTTAGGGTTAGGGTTAGGGTTAGGGTTAGGGTTAGGGTTAGGGTTAGGGTTAGGGTTAGGGTGAATGAACACCGCAAGAACAATCCAAGATCAGGGTTAGGGTTAGGGTTAGGGTTAGGATGAATGAACACCACAAGAACAATCCAAGATTAGGGTTAGGGTTAGGGTTAGGGTTAGGGTTAGGGTTAGGGTGAATGAACACCGCAAGAACAATCCAAGAATAGGGATAGGGTTAGGGTTAGGGTTAGGGTTAGGGTTAGGGTTAGGGTGAATGAACACCGCAAGAACAATCCAAGAATAGGGTTAGGGTTAGGGTTAGGGTTAGGGTTAGGGTTAGGGTTAGGGTTAGGGTTAGGGTTAGGGTTAGGGTTAGGGTTAGGGTTAGTGTTAGGGTTAGGGTTAGGGTTAGGATTAGGGTTAGGGTTAGGGTTAGGGTGAATGAACACCGCAAGAACAATCCAAGAATAGGGTTAGGGTTAGGGTTAGGGTTAGGGTTAAGGTTAGGGTTAGGGTTAGGGTTAGGGTTAGGGTTAGGGTTAGGGTTAGGATGAATGAACACCACAAGAACAATCCAAGATTAGGGTTAGGGTTAGGGTTAGGGTTAGGGTTGGGGTTGGGGTTAGGGTTAGGGTTAGGGTTAGGGTTAGGGTTAGGGTTAGGGTTAGGGTTAGGGTTAGGGTTAGGGTTAGGGTTAGGGTTTGGGTTTGGGTTTGGGTTAGGGTTAGGATGAATGAACACCACAAGAACAATCCAAGATTAGGGTTAGGGTTAGGGTTAGGGTTAGGGTGAATGAACAACGCAAGAACAATCCAAGATTAGGGTTAGGGTTAGGGTTAGGGTTAGGGTTAGGGTTAGGGTTAGGGTTAGGGTTAGGGTTAGGGTTAGGGTTAGGGTTAGGGTTAGGGCTAGGGTTAGGGTTAGGGTTAGGGTAGGGTTAGGGTTAGGGTTAGGGTTAGGGTGAATGAACACCGCAAGAACAATCCAAGATTAGGGTTAGGGTTAGGGTTAGGGTTAGGGTTAAGGTAAAGGTTAGGGTTAGGATTAGGGTTAGGGTTAGGGTTAGGGTTAGGGTTAGGGTTAGGATGAATGAACACCACAAGAACAATCCAAGATTAGGGTTAGGGTTAGGGTTAGGGTTAGGGTTAGGGTTAGGGTTAGGGTTAGGGTTGGGGTTGGGGTTAGGGTTAGGGTTAGGGTTAGGGTTAGGGTTAGGGTTAGGGTTAGGGTTGGGGTTAGGGTTAGGGTTAGGGTTAGGGTTAGGGTTAGGGTTAGGGTTAGGATGAATGAACACCGCAAGAACAATCCAAGATTAGGGTTAGGGTTAGGGTTAGGGTTAGGGTTAGGGTTAGGGTTAGGGTTAGGGTTAGGGTTAGGGTTAGGGTTAGGGTGAATGAACACCGCAAGAAATATCCAAGATTTGGGTTAGGGTTAGGGTTAGGGTTAGGGTTAGGGTTAGGGTTAGGGTTAGGGTTAGGGTTGGGGTTAGGGTTAGGGTTAGGGTTAGGGTTAGGGTTAGGATGAATGAACACCGCAAGAACAATCCAAGATTAGGGTTAGTGTTAGTGTTAGTGTTAGGGTTAGGGTTAGGGTTAGGGTTAGGGTTAGGGTTAGGATTAGGGTTAGGGTTAGGATGAATGAACACTACATGAACAATCCAAGATTAGGGTTAGGGTTAGGGTTAGGGTTAGGGTTAGGGTTAGGGTTAGGGTTAGGGTTAGGGTTAGGGTTAGGGTGAATGAACACCACAAGAACAATGCAAGATTAGGGTTAGGGTTAGGGTTAGGGTTAGGGTTAGGGTTAGGGTTAGGGTTAGGGTGAATGAACACCGCAAGAACAATCCAAGAATAGGGTTAGGGTTAGGGTTAGTGTTAGGGTTAGGACGAATGAACACCGCAAGAACAATCCAAGATTAGGGTTAGGGTTAGGGTTAGGGTTAGGGTTAGGGTTAGGGTTAGGGTTAGGGTGAATGAACACCGCAAGAACAATCCAAGATTAGGGTTAGGGTTAGGGTTAGGGTTAGGGTTAGGGTTAGGGTTAGGGTTAGGGTTAGGGTTAGGGTTAGGGCTAGGGTTAGGGTTAGGGTTAGGGTTAGGGTTAGGGTGAATGAACAACACAAGAACAATCCAAGATTAGGGTTAGGGTTAGGGTTAGGGTTAGGGTTAGGGTTAGGGTTAGGGTTAGGGTTAGGGTTAGGGTTAGGGTAAGGGTTAGGATGCATGAACACCGCAAGAACAATCTAAGATTAGGGTTAGGGTTAGGGTTACGGTTAGGATGAATGAACACTACAAGAACAATCCAAGATTAGGGTTAGAGTTAGGGTTAGGGTTGGGTTAGGGTTAGGGTTAGTGTTAGGGTTAGGGTTAGGGTTAGGGTTAGGGTTAGGGTTAGGGTTAGGGTTAGGGTTAGGGTTAGGGTTAGGGTTAGGGTTAGGGTTAGGATGAATGAACACTACAAGAACAATCCAAGATTAGGGTTAGGGTTAGGGTTAGGGTTAGGGTTAGGGTTAGGGTTAGGGTTAGGGTGAATGAACACCACAAGAACAATGCAAGATTAGGGTTAGGGTTAGGGTTAGGGTTAGGGTTAGGGTGAATGAACATAGCAAGAACAATCCAAGAATAGGGTTAGGGTTAGGGTTAGGGTTAGGATGAATGAACACCGCAAGAACAATCCAAGATTAGGGTTAGGGTTAGAGTTAGGGTTAGGGTTAGGGTTAGGGTTAGGGTTAGGGTTAGGGTTAGGATGAATGAACACCACAAAAACAATCCAAGATTAGGGTTAGGGTTAGGGTTAGGGTTAGGGTTATGGTGAATGAACACCGCAAGAACAATCCAAGATTAGGGTTAGGGTTAGGGTTAGGGTTAGGGTTAGGGATAGGGTGAATGAACAACACAAGAACAATCCAAGATTAGGGTTAGGGTTAGGGTTAGGGTTAGGGTTAGGGTTAGGGTTAGGGTTAGGGTTAGCGTTAGGGTTAGGGTTAGGGTTAGGGTTAGGGTAAGGGTTAGGATGAATGAACACCGCAAGAACAATCTAAGATTAGGGTTAGGGTTAGGGTTACGGTTAGGATGAATGAACACTACAAGAACAATCCAAGATTAGGGTTAGAGTTAGGGTTAGGGTTAGGGTTAGGGTTAGGGTTAGGGTTAGGGTTAGGGTTAGGGTTAGGGTGAATGAACACCGCAAGAACAATCCAAGATCAGGGTTAGGGTTAGGGTTAGGGTTAGGATGAATGAACACCACAAGAACAATCCAAGATTAGGGTTAGGGTTAGGGTTAGGGTTAGGGTTAGGGTTAGGGTGAATGAACACCGCAAGAACAATCCAAGAATAGGGATAGGGTTAGGGTTAGGGTTAGGGTTAGGGTTAGGGTTAGGGTTAGGGTTAGGGTGAATGAACACCGCAAGAACAATCCAAGAATAGGGTTAGGGTTAGGGTTAGGGTTAGGGTTAGGGTTAGGGTTAGGGTTAGGGTTAGGGTTAGGGTTAGGGTTAGGGTTAGTGTTAGGGTTAGGGTTAGGGTTAGGGTTAGGATTAGGGTTAGGGTTAGGGTTAGGGTGAATGAACACCGCAAGAACAATCCAAGAATAGGGTTAGGGTTAGGGTTAGGGTTAGGGTTAGGGTTAGGGTTAGGGTTAGGGTTAGGGTTAGGGTTAGGGTTAGGATGAATGAACACCACAAGAACAATCCAAGATTAGGGTTAGGGTTAGGGTTAGGGTTAGGGTTGGGGTTGGGGTTAGGGTTAGGGTTAGGGTTAGGGTTAGGGTTAGGGTTAGGGTTAGGGTTAGGGTTAGGGTTAGGGTTAGGGTTTGGGTTTGGGTTAGGGTTAGGATGAATGAACACCACAAGAACAATCCAAGATTAGGGTTAGGGTTAGGGTTAGGGTTAGGGTTAGGGTGAATGAACAAC
>NW_028113108.1:115000-125000 GCF_964234715.1 Podarcis melisellensis | reverse complement strand
AAGATTAGGGTTAGGGTTAGGGTTAGGGTTTGGGTTAGGGTTAGGGTTAGGGTTAGGGTTAGGGTTAGGGTTAGGGTTAGGGTTAGGGTGAATGAACACCGCAAGAACAATCCAAGAATAGGGTTAGGGTTAGGGTTAGGGTTAGGGTTAGGGTGAATGAACACCGCAAGAACAATCCAAGAATAGGGTTAGGGTTAGGGTTAGGGTTAGGATTAGGGTTAGGGTTAGGGTTAGGGTTAGGGTTAGGGTTAGGGTTAGGGTTAGGATGAATGAACACCGCAAGAACAATCCAAGATTAGGGTTAGGGTTAGGGTTAGGGTTAGGGTTAGGGTTAGGGTTAGGGTTAGGGTTAGGGTTAGGGTTAGGATGAATGAACACTACAAGAACAATCCAAGAATAGGGTTAGGGTTAGGGTTAGGGTTAGGGTTAGGGTTAGGGTTAGGATGAATGAACACTACAAGAACAATCCAAGGTTAGGGTTAGGGTTAGGGTTAGGGTTAGGGTTAGGGTTAGGGTTAGGGTTAGGGTTAGGGTTAGGGTTAGGGTGAATGAACACCACAAGAACAATCCAAGATTAGGGTTAGGGTTAGGGTTAGGGTTAGGGTTAGGGTTAGGGTTAGGGTTAGGGTTAGGGTTAGGGTTAGGGTTAGGGTTAGGGTTAGGGTTAGGGTTAGGGTTAGGGTGAATGAACACCGCAAGAACAATCCAAGAATAGGGTTAGGTTTAGGGTTAGGGTTAGGGTTAGGGTTAGGGTGAATGAACACCGCAAGAACAATCCAAGATTAGGGTTAGGGTTAGGGTTAGGGTTAGGGTTAGGGTTAGGGTTAGGGTTAGGGTTAGGGTTAGGGTTAGGGTTAGGGTTAGGATGAATGAACACCGCAAGAACAATCCAAGATAAGGGTTAGTGTTAGTGTTAGTGTTAGTGTTAGGGTTAGGGTTAGGGTTAGGGTTAGGGTTAGGGTTAGGGTTAGGGTTAGAGTTAGGGTTAGGGTTAGGGTTAGGGTTAGGGTTAGGGTTAGGGTTAGGATGAATGAACAGCGCAAGAACAAGCCAAGATTAGGGTTAGGGTTAGGGTTAGGGTTAGGATGAATGAACACTACAAGAACAATCCAAGATAAGGGTTAGGGTTAGGGTTAGGGTTAGGGTTAGGGTTAGGGTTAGGGTTAGTGTCAGGGTTTCTGGGAGAGAGGAGGAGATGACAGAGGAGACGGAGAGCGAGTGGGAGGAGGGGCAGAAGGATGAGGAAGAAGATGACGGAATTCTGAGGGAATCCACGAGTCTGAGCAGCGAGTCAGAGGATTCTCAAAAGGGGGTTACCTTAATCAAGCAAAGGGGAGGAGAAGGGAGAAGCGGAGAGGAGCCCAGTGGAAGACAGAGGAAGCAAGAGACGTCTCAGCCGGAACGGAGTAAAGGGGGTGGAGTCGTCAGCCTCTCGGAGGGAGCAGGATTAGGAGAGAACAGAGAGAGGGGGTTGGAGCAGGGTGTTCAGCCGGAAAGGGTGGAGAGCAGAACAGGGGGTGGTGTAGCGGTCGAAAGAAAGGTCAGCAGCAACGTACGCGCGCCAAGTTCAAACGTAGAGGCGCGCGGAAGTGGAGAGAGCTCAGGGGAGGAGCCCGGCCCTAAAGCCAGAAAGAGGGGGGAAGAGGCGGCAGAGGATTCAGCCTCAGGCGAGTCACGGAGAGAGGGAACCCAGGGGGGCAGGAAGACCCTGCGGAAAAGAAAGGAGAGGAAGAGGTGGTCTAGAGCCAGGCTATTAAGTTGGTGCGGAAGAGGGGAGGAGTCAGAGGGGACTTCAGCGGTCTAACGTGGCAGACGTACGGCCACAATGCTGAACTGTATGAGAAGCAGAAATCTTCAATAAACTTTTCCTGTAAATAAGCTGCAACGGAGTGAGGTCTCTTGTGAGCTGGGACCCGTCCTGGGTGGTCGTGACAGTAAGTCCCCTCTCTCAAAGCAAAAATTTTTTTTTGCGAAGCTCACGAACGGGAGCAGCCATGAGCGCTGAGGAGCAGCTGGTTGCATTGCGGAATCAGGTTACCGCTCTCACATCGGCAGTCATTGCTTCGCAGAAGAAGAATGACGACTTGGAGAAGACGTGCCAGGATTTGCAGGCAAGGTGGGAGCGCGCGGACAAGGCGGGGGCCCCAGGATCCAGAGCGGAGGGCATTGCGCTTGGACGGAGGGGGGGTGCCCTAGTTCCGCATTTTAATGGCAACTTGCAAGACTATCCCAATTTCAGAGCGGACGTTGTATATGCACTGCACTTACTCCGTCACGATTTTAAAGATGAGGAAGAGAAAGTGGGGTTCATTGTTTCGCACCTGCATGGGGAGGCCAGGGCTTGGCTACGCAATTTGTGGCGCGAAGATGGACCGGCCCGTCGCGATTCAACTGCGTTCATCAAAGCGATGGATTCTTGTTTTCAATCCTCTGTGGATGTGGACATTGCGCGCCGTCAAATGCACGGGCTGAGGCAGGGGAAAGCGACTGTGCGCCAATACCACTCTAAATTTTTTGCGTTGCTCACCGCCTTAGATTGGCCAAAGGACAGTAAGCCGGTCAGAGATCTTTTTTGGGAGGGATTGAGCCCCCCCATCAAGGATGAGATCGCTAGGGGGGACAGACCCCAGACCCTAGAAGACGTGGTGCACCGGGCTTTAGCTATTGGAATTCGACATGAGGGGCGTCCGTGGCACGAGGAGGACGGGCCCCAAGCGCGTGCGCAAGCAAGGACTCTCCCTTTTGTGCACAGGGACTTCAGCCGTGCGCACCCCTCGCCAATGGGGAAGGACAGCGAGGAGCCAATGGAGATTGGTGGTGCTAGGGCTCAGAAGCCATCCCAGAGCCCTGTCCCTGGTGCAGCCAAAGCGAAGCCTCCTAGAGGAACCAGGAAGTGTTACATCTGTGACAGTGCGCACCATATGGCGAAAGAGTGCCCCCAGAGGCTCCAGAAGCACACTGCAGCGCTGGCAACTGTAACAGCAGAGGTGCAACCAGGGGAGCAGCTTCAGGGAAACGACAGTGCCTGGCTGGAAGCAGAGCTACTGGGGCTCAGCCAGGCGGATCTGTAGACAAGCCCCCAGCATCACTGCAGAGCGTGGACCCTTTGCCTCCCAAACCGGCAGTTCTGCTCACAGCGACACTCCAGTTGCCTGATGGGAGACTCCTCGAGGTTCCAATAACGATCGATTCGGGAAGCAACGCCGACTTCATGGGACTGCAGTTCGTTAAGCAGCACAACATGGCGCTCCTGCCTGCAACGACGCCTCTGAACGTGGTCACGGTGGACGGCAGGAGGTTGCTGGGGGGGCAAGTGGTGCAGCAAACCCCTCCCATGATGATGCAGATTGGCAACCATCGAGAGCTTATTAGTTTCAATGTCACCCACTTATCGGACACGCCCATCGTGTTAGGCATGAGTTGGCTGGAGAGGCACAGTCCCGCGGTTGCGTGGTACCAGAGGCAGATCAACTTTTGTTCGTCGTATTGTGCTCAGCATTGCTTTCAGACCGATCAGGGAGGAGAAGCTGAGCAGCCGTTGCATCTGGGTATGGTGCAAACAGTGCCTCACAAGTACCAGGAATTCTTGGAGGTTTTCTGTGAGAAGGAAGCTGACAAGTTGCCGCCTCACAGACCTTACGACTGCGCGATTGATTTAGTGCCAGGGGCGCAACTGCCTGCTGCCAAGCTGTACTCCATGTCGGAGGACGAAATGCAAGAGCTTCGGGAGTTCATAGACCATAACCTCAAGCGGGGTTTCATCCAGGAATCTAAAGCAGCGGGAGGCAGCCCTGTTTTCTTTGTGAAGAAGAAAGACACGCCCCAAAAAAGGCTTATAGTGGATTACAGGTTCATCAACAGCTTGACTAAGCCCAAAGCTTTCCCCATGCCCAAGATTGACGACCTTTTAGCGACCGTCAGGAGGGGCAAGATTTTCACCAAGCTGGACCTACGTGGAGCTTACAATCTCATCCGCATCCGGAAAGGAGATGAGTGGAAGACCGCCATGTTCACCCCTCTGGGCACATACGAATACAGAGTCATGCCTTTCGGCCTCCAAAATGGCAGCCACGTTTTTCAAGCATTTATGCACCACGTGCTAGCAGGTCTCCTCTACAAAAAGTGTGTCTGCTTTCTCGACGATATCCTGATTTTCTCGGAATCGCCGGAGGATCACGATAAGGACGTGAGAGAGGTCCTGCAGAGGCTGAAGGAACACAGGCTGTACGCCAAGTTGGAAAAGTGCCAGTTTGATGTCAGAGAGGTTGATTTCCTTGGCTACAAGTTGTCCGACGAGGGACTGGCCATGGACAGGGCTAAGGTTCAAGCGCTGTTGGACTGGAAAAGCCCTCGAAATCGGAAAGAGGTCCAGAGGTTCATCGGCTTTGCCAATTTTTACCGCAAGTTTATTAAAGGTTTTGCAAACGCGACGGCGGCGATCACTGACACCCTCAGTTCCAAGAAGAAGAAGTTCGTCTGGACCGAACAAGCGGAGCGGTCCTTCCGGACGCTTAAGGGTCTTTTCGCCTCCGAAGAGCAGCTGCTCCACGTGAATCCCGGCAGACCCATGCGGGTAGAGACCGATGCGTCAGATAGAGCGGTTGGGGCCGTTCTTTTGCAAGAGGATTCACAAGGCAACTGGCGACCGGGTGCGTTCTACTCCCGGAAGCTCAGCAAGACGGAGCGCAATTATACCATATGGGACAGGGAGTTGTTGGCCATTCATGCAGCTTTCAAAGCGTGGCGACACTTCTTAATAGGAGCCAAGCACACGGTGCAGGTCCGCACGGATCACAAGAACTTAGAGTATTGGCGGACGGCTAAGTTGCAGACCCAGCGACACATGCGCTGGGCGGAGTTCTTTGCGGACTTCGACTTCAAAATAGAATACATCCCAGGAGACTTCAATGTTATTGCAGACGCGCTGTCCCGAAAGCCGCAATACTTGGAGGAAGCAGCTCCAATCGCAGCAAAGCACATTTTCGCACCGCAGGCGTGGACGTGCGCTACCATCGCAGTCGACCTGGACGCGGTGCGACGCGCGTTGCAAAGGGATCAGTTTGCACAGTCTAAGATGGAGGAGCTACGCGGAGGGTCGCGACGCAACGATGAGTTTCAATTGCATGATGGACTTTTGACTCGTAAGGGTGCCCTTTACGTGCCCACCGACGATCTTCGAGCCAAGGTTCTGCAACAGTTGCATGACGCCCCTAGTGCAGGCCATTTCGGCAAAGAGAAGACGATGGAGTTGGTGGCTAGAGACTTTTGGTGGCCCCAGATGAGAGGAGAGGTGGCGGACTACGTCGCCAGGTGTGATATCTGCCAGAGGTCCAAACCAGTGCACCAGAAGCAGGCGGGATTGCTAGAACCGCTGGAGACACCGCAGCAACCGTGGGAGAGGGTAGCGTTGGACTTTGTTACAGACCTGCCCAGCTCCAGAGGTAAGACGGCGGTGTTAGTGGTGGTGGACTTGTTCACCAAGATGGCGCACTTCATTCCTTGTGCCAAGGTGGCGACGGCAGAACAGACCGCAAAGCTCTTCATCGATCACGTCTTCAGAGTGCATGGACTTCCGCAGTCCGTCTTGTCCGACAGGGGGCGCCAGTTTGTTTCCACTTTCTGGCGAAAGCTTCTGGGCATCTTGCACGTCAAAATCAACCTGACATCGGCGAGGCATCCACAAACCAACGGTCAAGCGGAGAGGGTCAACGCGATCATGCAGCAGTACCTGCGGTGCTACGCCAACCAGCGACCTGCGGCGTGGGTGGACTATCTACCGATGGCTGAATTCGCCTACAACAACACGAAACACGCATCCACCGGGGTGACGCCTTTCTTCGCGAACAATGGCCGTCATCCCAGAACCTTCCCGAGATTTGCGGCACCAGGAGGGGGGGGGCCTCAAGATGCCGACCAGTTTGCAGCGGAGTTGCAAGAGGTGCACGAGGAGCTGCGGAGACATTTGGAGCTGGCAAAACAGGCGTATAAGGTGCAGGCCGATAAGCACAGGAGGGCGGGAGAGGACATCCAGGTTGGGGACTGGGTGTGGTTAGCAGCCCACGCGATGCCGGCCAGGTCATTGGCCAAGAAGAAGTTAGGACACAGGCAGCTAGGGCCATATCAAGTTGAGGCTAAGATCAATCCGGTGGCTTTTCGTCTAGCCCTTCCGGAAGGTTCCAGGGTGCACCCGGTCTTTCATAGGTCGGTGCTCACTCCCTACAAAACCCCACACAGGTTTCAAGAGTCAGGAGCACCCCCAGAGCCACGTAGGAGGGCGCCTGAGAGGGGGGAATCGCCAAGACCAGAACCTCTTAACGAGGTCACAGAGATACTGGACTCGAGATGGGGGGAGGAGGGAGTTGAATATTTTCTCGCCAGGGAGGGCACACCAGCCGCTGCTAATAGTTGGGTGCCAGGCTACGAGTTAGACGAACCCCTTTTGAAAGACGAGTTCCATGCACTTTTCCCACATAGACCCATGCCAGCTGAGTACTTTGATGACTGGCTTTTCACACCCACATTGTCAGATAGCACGTTCAGGGGTTTCTCTTCCCCCGAGGAAAGAACACCAGAATCAAGCCCGCCCAGGGGATCGTGCTCGGGGGTGGACACGGAAACCCCTTATTGGTGGGAGGAGCAGCCAGAGGAGGAATGGCGTAAGAGGTGGCTGATAGGTCCTTGGCGGGCAGCACCGGAGGAAGTAGCGATGGAAGCAGAGACTGAGGAGCATTTGGGGGAAGAACCCGACTTCGAATACACATACACAGAACTGCCAGCAGAGAACATTGACGTAGACGACCTGTATCCTGAGCCTACCCCCGAAGAGCCGCAGTTTCCACAACCGGTCCCCGGCGAGCGGGAGGGGGGAAGGGGGGGCTTCGAGGGGGGGATGGATGTCAGGGTTTCTGGGAGAGAGGAGGAGATGACAGAGGAGACGGAGAGCGAGTGGGAGGAGGGGCAGAAGGATGAGGAAGAAGATGACGGAATTCTGAGGGAATCCACGAGTCTGAGCAGCGAGTCAGAGGATTCTCAAAAGGGGGTTACCTTAATCAAGCAAAGGGGAGGAGAAGGGAGAAGCGGAGAGGAGCCCAGTGGAAGACAGAGGAAGCAAGAGACGTCTCAGCCGGAACGGAGTAAAGGGGGTGGAGTCGTCAGCCTCTCGGAGGGAGCAGGATTAGGAGAGAACAGAGAGAGGGGGTTGGAGCAGGGTGTTCAGCCGGAAAGGGTGGAGAGCAGAACAGGGGGTGGTGTAGCGGTCGAAAGAAAGGTCAGCAGCAACGTACGCGCGCCAAGTTCAAACGTAGAGGCGCGCGGAAGTGGAGAGAGCTCAGGGGAGGAGCCCGGCCCTAAAGCCAGAAAGAGGGGGGAAGAGGCGGCAGAGGATTCAGCCTCAGGCGAGTCACGGAGAGAGGGAACCCAGGGGGGCAGGAAGACCCTGCGGAAAAGAAAGGAGAGGAAGAGGTGGTCTAGAGCCAGGCTATTAAGTTGGTGCGGAAGAGGGGAGGAGTCAGAGGGGACTTCAGCGGTCTAACGTGGCAGACGTACGGCCACAATGCTGAACTGTATGAGAAGCAGAAATCTTCAATAAACTTTTCCTGTAAATAAGCTGCAACGGAGTGAGGTCTCTTGTGAGCTGGGACCCGTCCTGGGTGGTCGTGACAGTTAGGGTTAGGGTTAGGGTTACGGTTAGAGTTAGGGTTAGGGTTAGGGTTAGGGTTAGGGTTAGGGTTAGGGTTAGGGTTAGGGTTAGGGTTAGAGTTAGGGTTAGGGTTAGGTTTAGGATGAATGAACACCGCAAGAACAATCCAAGATTAGGGTTAGGGTTAGGGTTAGTGTTAGGATGAATGAACACTACAAGAACAATCCAAGATTAGGGTTAGGGTTAGGGTTAGGGTTAGGGTTAGGGTTAGGGTTAGGGTTAGGGTTAGGGTGAATGAACACCACAAGAACAATCCAAGATGAGGGTTAGGGTTAGGGTTAGGGTTAGGGTTAGGGTTAGGGTTAGGGTTAGGGTTAGGGATAGGGTTAGGGTTAGGGTGAATGAACACCGCAAGAACAATCCAAGAATAGGGTTAGGGTTAGGGTTAGGGTTAGGGTTAGGGTTAGGGTTAGCGTTCGAGTTAGGGTTAGGGTTAGGTTTAGGATGAATGAGGGTTAGGGTTAGGGTTAGGGTTAGGGTTAGGGTTAGGGTTAGGGTTAGGGTTAGGATGAATGAACACTACAAGAACAATCCAAGGTTAGGGTTAGGGTTAGGGTTAGGGTTAGGGTTAGGGTTAGGGTTAGGGTGAATGAACACCGCAAGAACAATCCAAGATTAGGGTTACGGTTACGGTTAGGGTTAGGGTTAGGGTTAGGGTTAGGGTTAGGGTTAGGGTTAGGGTTAGGGTTAGGGTTAGGATGAATGAACACCGCAAGAACAATCCAAGATTAGGGTTAGGGCTAGGGTTAGGGTTAGGGTTAGGGTTAGGGTTAGGGTTAGGGTTAGGGTTAGGATGAATGAACACTACAAGAACAATCCAAGGTTAGGGTTAGGGTTAGGGTTAGGGTTAGGGTTAGGGTTAGGGTTAGGGTTAGGGTTAGGGTTAGGGTTAGGGTTAGGGTGAATGAACACCGCAAGAACAATCCAAGATTAGGGTTGGGTTAGGGTTAGGGTTAGGGTTAGGGTTAGGGTTAGGGTGAATGAACACCGCAAGAACAATCCAAGAATAGGGTTAGGGTTAGGGTTAGGGTTAGGGTTAGGGTGAATGAACACCGCAAGAACAATCCAAGAATAGGGTTAGGGTTAGGGTTAGGGTTAGGATTAGGGTTAGGGTTAGGGTTAGGGTTAGGGTTAGGGTTAGGGTTAGGGTTAGGATGAATGAACACCGCAAGAACAATCCAAGATTAGGGTTAGGGTTAGGGTTAGGGTTAGGGTTAGGGTTAGGGTTAGGGTTAGGGTTAGGGTTAGGATGAATGAACACTACAAGAACAATCCAAGAATAGGGTTAGGGTTAGGGTTAGGGTTAGGGTTAGGGTTAGGGTTAGGGTTAGGGTTAGGGTTAGGGTTAGGGTTAGGGTTAGGGTTCGGGTTAGGGTTAGGGTTAGGGTTAGGATGAATGAACACCGCAAGAACAATCCAAGATTAGGGTTAGGGCTAGGGTTAGGGTTAGGGTTAGGGTTAGGGTTAGGATGAATGAACACTACAAGAACAATCCAAGGTTAGGGTTAGGGTTAGGGTTAGGGTTAGGGTTAGGGTTAGGGTTAGGGTTAGGGTTAGGGTTAGGGTGAATGAACACCACAAGAACAATCCAAGATTAGGGTTAGGGTTAGGGTTAGGGTTAGGGTTAGGGTTAGGGTTAGGGTTAGGGTTAGGGTTAGGGTTAGGGTGAATGAACACCGCAAGAACAATCCAAGAATAGGGTTAGGTTTAGGGTTAGGGTTAGGGTTAGGGTTAGGGTGAATGAACACCGCAAGAACAATCCAAGATTAGGGTTAGGGTTAGGGTTAGGGTTAGGGTTAGGGTTAGGGTTAGGGTTAGGGTTAGGGTTAGGATGAATGAACACCGCAAGAACAATCCAAGATAAGGGTTAGTGTTAGGGTTAGGGTTAGGGTTAGGGTTAGGGTTAGGGTTAGGGTTAGAGTTAGGGTTAGGGTTAGGGTTAGGGTTAGGGTTAGGGTTAGGGTTAGGGTTAGGGTAAGGGTTAGGGTTAGGGTTACGGTTAGAGTTAGGGTTAGGGTTAGGGTTAGGGTTAGGGTAAGGGTTAGGGTGAATGAACACCGCAAGAACAATCCAAGAATAGGGTTAGGGTTAGGGTTAGGGTTAGGGTTAGGGTTAGGGTTAGGGTTAGGGTTAGGGTTAGGGTTAGGGTTAGGGTTAGAGTTAGGGTTAGGGTTAGGTTTAGGATGAATGAACACCGCAAGAACAATCCAAGATTAGGGTTAGTGTTAGGGTTAGTGTTAGGATGAATGAACACTACAAGAACAATCCAAGATTAGGGTTAGGGTTAGGGTTAGGGTTAGG
>NW_028113108.1:95000-97500 GCF_964234715.1 Podarcis melisellensis | reverse complement strand
GGTTAGGGTTAGGGTTAGGGTTAGGGTTAGGGTTAGGATGAATGAACACCACAAGAACAATCCAAGATTAGGGTTAGGGTAAGGGTTAAGGTTAGGGTTAGGGTTAGGGTTAGGGTTAGGGTTAGGGTGAATGAACAACGCAAGAACAATCCAAGATTAGGGTTAGGGTTAGGGTTAGGGTTAGGGTTAGGGTTAGGGTTAGGGTTAGGGTTAGGGTTAGGGTTAGGGTTAGGGTTGGGTTAGGGTTAGGGTAAGGGTTAGGGTTAGGGTTAGGGTTAGGGTTAGGGTTAGGGTTGGGTTAGGGTTAGGGTAAGGGTTAGGGTTAGGGTTAGGGTTAGGGTTAGGGTTAGGGTTAGGGTTAGGGTTAGGGTTAGGGTTGGGTTAGGGTTAGGGTAAGGGTTAGGGTTTGGTTTAGGGTGAATGAACACCGCAAGAACAATCCAAGCTTATGGGTAGGGTTAGGGTTAGGGTTAGGTTTAGCTTTAGGGTTAGGGATAGGGTTAGGGTTAGGGTTAGGGTTAGGGTTAGGGTTAGGGTTAGGGTTAGGGTGAATGAACGCTGCAAGAATAATCCAAGCTTAGGGTTAGGGTTAGGGTTAGGGTTAGCGTTAGGGTGAGGGTTAGGATGAATGAACACCACAAGAACAATCCAAGATTAGGGTTAGGGTTAGGGTTAGGGTTAGGGTTAGGGTTAGGGTTAGGGTTAGGGTTAGGGTTAGGGTTAGGGTTAGGGTTAGGGTTAGGGTTAGGGTGAATTAACAACGCAAGAACAATCCAAGATTAGGGTTAGGGTTAGGGGTAGGGTTAGGGTTAGGGTTAGGGTTAGGGTTAGGGTTAGGGTTAGGGTTAGGGTTAGGGTTAGGGTGAATGAACACCGCAAGAACAATCCAAGATTAGGGTTAGGGTTAGGGTTAGGGTTAGGGTTAGGGTTAGGGTTAGGTTTAAGGTGAATGAACGCCGCAAGAACAATCGAAGCTTAGGGTTAGGGTTAGGGTTAGGGTTAGGGTTAGGGTTAGGGTTAGGGTTAGGGTTAGGGTTAGGGTTAGGGTGAGGGTGAGGGTTAGGGTGAATGAACACCGCAAGAACAATCCAAGATTAGAGTTAGGGTTAGGGTTAGGGTTAGGGTTAGGGTTAGGGTTAGGGTTAGGGTTAGGGTTAGGGTTAGGGTTAGTATGAATGAACACCGCAAGAACAATCCAAGATTAGGGTTAGGGTTGGGGTTAGGGTTAGGGTTAGGGTTAGGGTTAGGGTTAGGGTTAGGGTTAGGATGAATGAACACCGCAAGAACAATCCAAGATTAGGGTTAGGGTTAGGGTTAGGGTTAGGGTTAGGATGAATGAACACTACAAGAACAATCCAAGAATAGGGTTAGGGTTAGGGTTAGGGTTAGGGTTAGGGTTAGGGTTAGGGTTAGGATGAATGAACACTACAAGAACAATCCAAGGTTAGGGTTAGGGTTAGGGTTAGGGTTAGGGTTAGGGTTAGGGTTAGGGTTAGGGTTAGGGTTAGGGTGAATGAACACCGCAAGAACAATCCAAGATTAGGGTTAGGGTTAGGGTTAGGGTTAGGGTTAGGGTTAGGGTTAGGGTTAGGGTTAGGGTTAGGGTTAGGGTTAGGATGAATGAACACCACAAGAACAATCCAAGATTAGGGTTAGGGTTAGGGTTAGGGTTAGGGTGAATGAACACCGCAAGAACAATCCAAGAATAGGGTTAGGGTTAGGGTTAGGGTTAGGGTTAGGGTTAGGGTTAGGGTTAGGGTTAGGGTTAGGGTTAGGATGAATGAACACCACAAGAACAATCCAAGATTAGGGTTAGGGTTAGGGTTAGGGTGAGGGTTAGGGTTAGGGTTAGGGTTAGGGTTAGGGTTGGGGTTAGGGTTAGGGTTAGGGTTAGGGTTAGGGTTAGCGTTCGAGTTAGGGTTAGGGTTAGGTTTAGGATGAATGAACACCGCAAGAACAATCCAAGATTAGGGTTAGGGTTAGGGTTAGGGTTAGGGTTAGGGTTAGGGTTAGGGTTAGGATGAATGCACACTACAAGAACAATCCAAGATTAGGGTTAGGGTTAGGGTTAGGGTTAGGGTTAGGGTTAGGGTTAGGGTTAGGGTTAGGGTTAGGGTTAGGGTTAGGGTTAGGATGAATGAACACCACAAGAACAATCCAAGATTAGGGTTAGGGTAAGGGTTAGGGTTAGGGTTAGGGTTAGGGTTAGGGTTAGGGTTAGGGTTAGGATGAATGAACACCACAAGAACAATCCAAGATTAGGGTTAGGGTTAGGGTTAGGGTTAGGGTTAGGGTTAGGGTTAGGGTTAGGGTTGGGGTTAGGGTTAGGGTTAGGGTTAGGGTTAGCGTTCGAGTTAGGGTTAGGGTTAGGTTTAGGATGAATGAACACCGCAAGAACAATCCAAGATTAGGGTTAGGGTTAGGGTTAGGGTTAGGGTTAGGGTTAGGGTTAGGATGAATGCACACTACAAGAACAATCCAAGATTAGGGTTAGGGTTAG
>NW_028113108.1:52500-62500 GCF_964234715.1 Podarcis melisellensis | reverse complement strand
AAGGGTTAGGGTGAATGAACACCGCAAGAACAATCCAAGAATAGGGTTAGGGTTAGTGTTAGTGTTAGGGTTAGGGTTAGGGTTAGGGTTAGGGTTAGGGTTAGGGTTACGGTTAGGGTTAGGGTTAGGGTTAGGGTTAGAGTGAATGAACACCGGAAGAACAATCCAAGAATAGGGTTAGGGTTAGGGTGAGGGTTAGGGTTAGGTTTATGGTTAGGGTTAGGGTTAGGGTTAGGGTTAGGGTTAGGGTTAGGGTTAGAGTTAGGGTTAGGTTTAGGATGAATGAACACCGCAAGAACAATCCAAGATTAGGGTTAGGGTTAGGGTTAGGGTTAGGGTTAGGGTTAGGGTTAGGGTTAGGGTTAGGGTTAGGGTTAGGGTTAGGGTTAGGGTTAGGGTTAGGATTAGGGTTAGGGTGAATGAACACCGCAAGAACAATCCAAGATTAAGGTTAGGGTTAGGATTAGGATTAGGGTTAGGGTTAGGGTTAGGGTTAGGGTTAGGGTTAGGATGAATGAACACCGCAAGAACAATCCGAGATTACGGTTAGGGTTAGGGTTAGGGTTAGGGTTAGGGTTAGGGTTAGGGTGAATGAACACCGCAAGAACAATCCAAGAATAGGGTTAGGGTTAGGGTTAGGGTTAGGGTTAGGATTAGGGTTAGGATGAATGAACACCGCAAGAACAATCCAAGATTAGGGTTAGGGTTAGGGTTAGGGTTAGGGTTAGGGTTAGGGTTAGGGTTAGGGTTAGGGTTAGGGTTAGGGTTAGGGTTAGGGTTAGGGTGAATGAACACCGCAAGAACAATCCAAGATTAAGGTTAGGGTTAGGATTAGGATTAGGGTTAGGGTTAGGGTTAGGGTTAGGGTTAGGGTTAGGGTTAGGGTTAGGATGAATGAACACCGCAAGAACAATCCGAGATTACGGTTAGGGTTAGGGTTAGGGTTAGGGTTAGGGTTAGGGTTAGGGTGAATGAACACCGCAAGAACAATCCAAGAATAGGGTTAGGGTTAGGGTTAGGGTTAGGGTTAGGGTTAGGGTTAGGGTTAGGGTTAGGGTTAGGGTTAGGGTTAGGGTTAGGATTAGGGTTAGGGTTAGGGTTAGGGTTAGGGTTAGGGTTAGGGTTAGGGAAAGGGTTAGGGTTAGGGTTAGGGTGAATGAACACCGCAAGAACAATACAAGAATAGGGTTAGGGTTAGGGTTAGGGTTAGGGTTAGGGTTAGGGTTAGGGTTAGGGTTAGGGTTAGGATGAATGAACACCACAAGAACAATAAAAAGAATAGGGTTAGGGTTAGGGTTAGGGTTAGGGTTAGGGTTAGGGTTAGGATGAATGAACACCGCAAGAACAATCCAAGATAAGGGTTAGGGTTAGGGTTAGGGTTAGGGTTAGGGTTAGGGTTAGGGTTAGGGTTAGGGTTAGGGTTGGGGTTGGGGTTAGGGTTAGGGTTAGGGTTAGGGTTAGGGTTAGGATGAATGAACACCGCAAGAACAATCCAAGATAAGGGTTAGGGTTAGGGTTAGGGTTAGGGTTAGGGTTAGGGTTAGGGTTAGGGTTAGGGTTAGGGTTAGGGTTAGGGTTAGGGTTAGGTTTAGGATGAATGAACACCGCAAGAACAATCCAAGATTAGGGTTAGGGTTAGGGTTAGGGTTAGGGTTAGGGTTAGGGTTAGGGTTAGGGTTAGGGTTAGGGTTAGGGTTAGGGTTAGGCTTAGGCTTAGGCTTAGGCTTAGGGTTAGGGTTAGGGTTAGGATGAATGAACACTACAAGAACAATCCAAGATTAGGGTTAGGGTTAGGGTTAGGGTTAGGGTTAGGGTTAGGGTTAGGGTTAGGGTTAGGGTTAGGGTGAATGAACACCGCAAGAACAATCCAAGATTAGGGTTAGGGTTAGGGTTAGGGTTAGGGTTAGGGTTAGGGTTAGCGTTAGGGTGAATGAACACCGCAAGAACAATCCAAGAATAGGGTTAGGGTTAGGGTTAGGGTTAGGGTTAGGGTGAATGAACACCGCAAGAACAATCCAAGAATAGGGTTAGGGTTAGGGTTAGGGTTAGGGTTAGGGTTAGGGTTAGGGTTAGGATGAATGAACACCGCAAGAACAATCCAAGATTAGGGTTAGGGTTAGGGTTAGGGTTAGGGTTAGGGTTAAGGTTAGGGTTAGGGTTAGGGTTAGGGTTAGGGTTAGGGTTAGGGTTAGGGTTAGGGTTAGGATTAATGAACACTACAAGAACAATCCAAGAATAGGGTTAGGGTTAGGGTTAGGGTTAGGGTTAGGGTTAGGGTTAGGATGAATGAACACCGCAAGAACAATCCAAGATAAGGGTTAGGGTTAGGGTTAGGGTTAGGGTTAGGGTTAGGGTTAGGGTTAGGGTTAGGGTTAGGGTTAGGGTTAAGGTTAGGGTTAGGGTTAGGGTGAATGAACACCGCAAGAACAATCCAAGAATAGGGTTAGGGTTAGGGTTAGGGTTAGGGTTAGGGTTAGGGTTAGGATTAGGGTTAGGGTTAGGGTTAGGGTTAGGGTTAGGGTTAGGGTTAGGGTTAGGGTGAATGAACACCGCAAGAACAATCCAAGAATAGGGTTAGGGTTAGGGTTAGGGTTAGGGTTAGGGTTAGGGTTAGGGTTAGGGTTAGGGTTAGGGTTAGGGTTAGGGTTAGGGTTAGGGTTAGGATGAATGAACACCGCAAGAACAATCCAAAATAAGGGTTAGGGTTAGGGTTAGGGTTAGGGTTAGGGTTAGGGTTAGGGTTAGGGTTAGGATGAATGAACACCGCAAGAACAATCCAAGATAAGGGTTAGGGTTAGGGTTAGGGTTAGGGTTAGGGTTAGGGTTAGGGTTAGGGTTAGGGTTAGAGTTAGGGTTAGGGTTAGGGTTAGGGTAAGGGTTAGGGTTAGGGTTAGGGTAAGGGTTAGGGTGAATGAACACCGCAAGAACAATCCAAGAATAGGGTTAGGGTTAGGGTTAGGGTTAGGGTTAGGGTTAGGGTTAGGGTTAGGGTTAGGGTTACGGTTAGGGTTAGGGTTAGGGTTAGAGTTAGGGTTAGGTTTAGGATGAATGAACACCGCAAGAACAATCCAAGATTAGGGTTAGGGTTAGGGTTAGGGTTAGGGTTAGGGTTAGGGTTAGGGTTAGGGTTAGGGTTAGGGTTAGAGTTAGGGTTAGGGTTAGGGTTAGGGTTAGGATGAATGAACACCGCAAGAACAATCCAAAATAAGGGTTAGGGTTAGGGTTAGGGTTAGGGTTAGGGTTAGGGTTAGGGTTAGGATGAATGAACACCGCAAGAACAATCCAAGATAAGGGTTAGGGTTAGGGTTAGGGTTAGGGTTAGGGTTAGGGTTAGGGTTAGGGTTAGGGTTAGAGTTAGGGTTAGGGTTAGGGTTAGGGTTAGGGTTAGGGTAAGGGTTAGGGTGAATGAACACCGCAAGAACAATCCAAGAATAGGGTTAGGGTTAGGGTTAGGGTTAGGGTTAGGGTTAGGGTTAGGGTTAGGGTTAGGGTTAGGGTTAGGGTTAGGGTTAGGGTTAGGGTTAGGATGAATGAACACCGCAAGAACAATCCAAGATAAGGGTTAGGGTTAGGGTTAGGGTTAGGGTTAGGGTTAGGGTTAGGGTTAGGGTTAGAGTTAGGGTTAGGTTTAGGATGAATGAACACCGCAAGAACAATCCAAGATTAGGGTTAGGGTTAGGGTTAGGGTTAGGATTAGGGTTAGGGTTAGGGTTAGGGTGAATGAACACCGCAAGAACAATCCAAGATTAAGGTTAGGGTTAGGATTAGGATTAGGGTTAGGGTTAGGGTTAGGGTTAGGGTTAGGGTTAGGGTTAGGGTTAGGGTGAATGAACACCGCAAGAACAATCCGAGATTACGGTTAGGGTTAGGGTTAGGGTTAGGGTTAGGGTTAGGGTTAGGGTGAATGAACACCGCAAGAACAATCCAAGAATAGGGTTAGGGTTAGGGTTAGGGTTAGGGTTAGGGTTAGGGTTAGGGTTAGGGTTAGGGTTAGGATTAGGGTTAGGGTTAGGGTTAGGGTTAGGGTTAGGGTTAGGGTTAGGGTTAGGGTTAGGGAAAGGGTTAGGGTGAATGAACACCGCAAGAACAATACAAGAATAGGGTTAGGGTTAGGGTTAGGGTTAGGGTTAGGGTTAGGGTTAGGGTTAGGGTTAGGGTTAGGGTTAGGGTTAGGGTTAGGATGAATGAACACCACAAGAACAATCCAAGAATAGGGTTAGGGTTAGGGTTAGGGTTAGGGTTAGGGTTAGGGTTAGGATGAATGAACACCGCAAGAACAATCCAAGATAAGGGTTAGGGTTAGGGTTAGGGTTAGGGTTAGGGTTAGGGTTAGGGTTAGGGTTAGGGTTAGGGTTGGGGTTAGGGTTAGGGTTAGGGTTAGGGTTAGGGTTAGGGTTAGGGTGAGGATGAATGAACACCGCAAGAACAATCCAAGATAAGGGTTAGGGTTAGGGTTAGGGTTAGGGTTAGGGTTAGGGTTAGGGTTAGGGTTAGGGTTAGGGTTAGGGTTAGGGTTAGGGTTAGGGTTAGGGTTAGGGTTAGGGTTAGGGTTAGGGTTAGGTTTAGGATGAATGAACACCGCAAGAACAATCCAAGATTAGGGTTAGGGTTAGGCTTAGGGTTAGGGTTAGGGTTAGGGTTAGGGTTAGGGTTAGGGTTAGGGTTAGGCTTAGGCTTAGGCTTAGGCTTAGGCTTAGGGTTAGGGTTAGGATGAATGAACACTACAAGAACAATCCAAGATTAGGGTTAGGGTTAGGGTTAGGGTTAGGGTTAGGGTTAGGATGAATGAACACCGCAAGAACAATCCAAGATTAGGGTTAGGGTTAGGGTTAGGGTTAGGGTTAGGGTTAGGGTTAGGGTTAGGGTTAGGGTTAGGGTGAATGAACACCGCAAGAACAATCCAAGAATAGGGTTAGGGTTAGGGTTAGGGTTAGGGTTAGGGTGAATGAACACCGCAAGAACAATCCAAGAATAGGGTTAGGGTTAGGGTTAGGGTTAGGGTTAGGGTTAGGGTTAGGGTTAGGGTTAGGGTTAGGGTTAGGGTTAGGGTTAGGGTTAGGGTTAGGATGAATGAACACCGCAAGAACAATCCAAGATTAGGGTTAGGGTTAGGGTTAGGGTTAGGGTTAGGGTTAGGGTTAGGGTTAAGGTTAGGGTTAGGGTTAGGGTTAGGGTTAGGGTTAGGGTTAGGGTTAGGGTTAGGGTTAGGGTTAGGGTTAGGGTTAGGGTTAGGATGAATGAACACTACAAGAACAATCCAAGAATAGGGTTAGGGTTAGGGTTAGGGTTAGGGTTAGGATGAATGAACACCGCAAGAACAATCCAAGATAAGGGTTAGGGTTAGGGTTAGGGTTAGGGTTAGGGTTAGGGTTAGGGTTAGGGTTAGGGTTAGGGTTAGGGTTAGGGTTAGGGTTAGGGTTAAGGTTAGGGTTAGGGTTAGGGTGAATGAACACCGCAAGAACAATCCAAGAATAGGGTTAGGGTTAGGGTTAGGGTTAGGGTTAGGGTTAGGGTTAGGGTTAGGGTTAGGGTTAGGGTTAGGGTGAATGAACACCGCAAGAACAATCCAAGAATAGGGTTAGGGTTAGGGTTAGGGTTAGGGTTTGGGTTAGGGTTAGGGTTAGGGTTAGGGTTAGGGTTAGGGTTAGGATGAATGAACACCGCAAGAACAATCCAAAATAAGGGTTAGGGTTAGGGTTAGGGTTAGGGTTAGGGTTAGGGTTAGGGTTAGGGTTAGGGTTAGGGTTAGGGTTAGGGTTAGGATGAATGAACACCGCAAGAACAATCCAAGATAAGGGTTAGGGTTAGGGTTAGGGTTAGGGTTAGGGTTAGGGTTAGGGTTAGGGTTAGGGTTAGGGTTAGAGTTAGGGTTAGGGTTAGGGTTAGGGTTAGGGTTAGGGTTAGGGTTAGGGTAAGGGTTAGGGTGAATGAACACCGCAAGAACAATCCAAGAATAGGGTTAGGGTTAGTGTTAGGGTTAGGGTTAGGGTTAGGGTTAGGGTTAGGGTTAGGGTTACGGTTAGGGTTAGGGTTAGGGTTAGGGTTAGAGTGAATGAACACCGGAAGAACAATCCAAGAATAGGGTTAGGGTTAGGGTTAGGGTTAGGGTTAGGGTTAGGGTTAGGTTTATGGTTAGGGTTAGGGTTAGGGTTAGGGTTAGGGTTAGGGTTAGGGTTAGGGTTAGAGTTAGGGTTAGGTTTAGGATGAATGAACACCGCAAGAACAATCCAAGATTAGGGTTAGGGTTAGGGTTAGGGTTAGGGTTAGGGTTAGGGTTAGGGTTAGGGTTAGGGTTAGGGTTAGGATTAGGGTTAGGGTGAATGAACACCGCAAGAACAATCCAAGATTAAGGTTAGGGTTAGGATTAGGATTAGGGTTAGGGTTAGGGTTAGGGTTAGGGTTAGGATGAATGAACACCGCAAGAACAATCCGAGATTACGGTTAGGGTTAGGGTTAGGGTTAGGGTTAGGGTTAGGGTGAATGAACACCGCAAGAACAATCCAAGAATAGGGTTAGGGTTAGGGTTAGGGTTAGGGTTAGGGTTAGGGTTAGGATTAGGGTTAGGATGAATGAACACCGCAAGAACAATCCAAGATTAGGGTTAGGGTTAGGGTTAGGGTTAGGGTTAGGGTTAGGGTTAGGGTTAGGGTTAGGGTTAGGGTTAGGGTTAGGGTTAGGATTAGGGTTAGGGTTAGGGTTAGGGTGAATGAACACCGCAAGAACAATCCAAGATTAAGGTTAGGGTTAGGATTAGGATTAGGGTTAGGGTTAGGGTTAGGGTTAGGGTTAGGGTTAGGGTTAGGGTTAGGGTTAGGATGAATGAACACCGCAAGAACAATCCGAGATTACGGTTAGGGTTAGGGTTAGGGTTAGGGTTAGGGTTAGGGTGAATGAACACCGCAAGAACAATCCAAGAATAGGGTTAGGGTTAGGGTTAGGGTTAGGGTTAGGGTTAGGGTTAGGGTTAGGGTTAGGGTTAGGGTTAGGGTTAGGGTTAGGGTTAGGGTTAGGGAAAGGGTTAGGGTTAGGGTTAGGGTGAATGAACACCGCAAGAACAATACAAGAATAGGGTTAGGGTTAGGGTTAGGGTTAGGGTTAGGGTTAGGGTTAGGGTTAGGGTTAGGGTTAGGGTTAGGGTTAGGGTTAGGATGAATGAACACCACAAGAACAATCCAAGAATAGGGTTAGGGTTAGGGTTAGGGTTAGGGTTAGGATTAGGGTTAGGGTTAGGGTTAGGATGAATGAACACCGCAAGAACAATCCAAGATAAGGGTTAGGGTTAGGGTTAGGGTTAGGGTTAGGGTTAGGGTTAGGGTTAGGGTTAGGGTTGGGGTTGGGGTTAGGGTTAGGGTTAGGGTTAGGGTTAGGGTTAGGATGAATGAACACCGCAAGAACAATCCAAGATAAGGGTTAGGGTTAGGGTTAGGGTTAGGGTTAGGGTTAGGGTTAGGGTTAGGGTTAGGGTTAGGGTTAGGGTTAGGGTTAGGGTTAGGATGAATGAACACCGCAAGAACAATCCAAGATTAGGGTTAGGGTTAGGGTTAGGGTTAGGGTTAGGGTTAGGGTTAGGGTTAGGGTTAGGGTTAGGGTTAGGCTTAGGCTTAGGCTTAGGCTTAGGCTTAGGCTTAGGCTTAGGCTTAGGGTTAGGGTTAGGGTTAGGATGAATGAACACTACAAGAACAATCCAAGATTAGGGTTAGGGTTAGGGTTAGGGTTAGGGTTAGGGTTAGGGTTGGGGTTAGGGTGAATGAACACCGCAAGAACAATCCAAGATTAGGGTTAGGGTTAGGGTTAGGGTTAGGGTTAGGGTTAGGGTTAGGGTTAGCGTTAGGGTGAATGAACACCGCAAGAACAATCCAAGAATAGGGTTAGGGTTAGGGTTAGGGTTAGGGTTAGGGTGAATGAACACCGCAAGAACAATCCAAGAATAGGGTTAGGGTTAGGGTTAGGGTTAGGGTTAGGGTTAGGGTTAGGGTTAGGGTTAGGGTTAGGGTTAGGGTTAGGATGAATGAACACCGCAAGAACAATCCAAGATTAGGGTTAGGGTTAGGGTTAGGGTTAGGGTTAGGGTTAAGGTTAGGGTTAGGGTTAGGGTTAGGGTTAGGGTTAGGGTTAGGGTTAGGGTTAGGATTAATGAACACTACAAGAACAATCCAAGAATAGGGTTAGGGTTAGGGTTAGGGTTAGGGTTAGGGTTAGGGTTAGGATGAATGAACACCGCAAGAACAATCCAAGATAAGGGTTAGGGTTAGGGTTAGGGTTAGGGTTAGGGTTAGGGTTAGGGTTAGGGTTAGGGTTAGGGTTAGGGTTAGGGTTAGGGTTAAGGTTAGGGTTAGGGTTAGGGTGAATGAACACCGCAAGAACAATCCAAGAATAGGGTTAGGGTTAGGGTTAGGGTTAGGGTTAGGGTTAGGATTAGGGTTAGGGTTAGGGTTAGGGTTAGGGTTAGGGTTAGGGTGAATGAACACCGCAAGAACAATCCAAGAATAGGGTTAGGGTTAGGGTTAGGGTTAGGGTTAGGGTTAGGGTTAGGGTTAGGGTTAGGGTTAGGGTTAGGATGAATGAACACCGCAAGAACAATCCAAAATAAGGGTTAGGGTTAGGGTTAGGGTTAGGCTTAGGGTTAGGGTTAGGGTTAGGGTTAGGGTTAGGGTTAGGATGAATGAACACCGCAAGAACAATCCAAGATAAGGGTTAGGGTTAGGGTTAGGGTTAGGGTTAGGGTTAGGGTTAGGGTTAGGGTTAGGGTTAGGGTTAGAGTTAGGGTTAGGGTTAGGGTTAGGGTAAGGGTTAGGGTTAGGGTTAGGGTAAGGGTTAGGGTGAATGAACACCGCAAGAACAATCCAAGAATAGGGTTAGGGTTAGGGTTAGGGTTAGGGTTAGGGTTAGGGTTAGGGTTAGGGTTAGGGTTAGGGTTACGGTTAGGGTTAGGGTTAGGGTTAGAGTTAGAGTTAGGGTTAGGTTTAGGATGAATGAACACCGCAAGAACAATCCAAGATTAGGGTTAGGGTTAGGGTTAGGGTTAGGGTTAGGGTTAGGGTTAGGGTTAGGGTTAGGGTTAGGGTTAGGATTAGGGTTAGGGTGAATGAACACCGCAAGAACAATCCAAGATTAAGGTTAGGGTTAGGATTAGGGTTAGGGTTAGGGTTAGGGTTAGGGTTAGGGTTAGGGTTAGGGTTAGGGTTAGGGTTAGGGTTAGGGTTAGGGTTAGGGTTAGGGTTAGGGTTAGGGTTAGGGTTAGGGTTAGGGTTAGGGTTAGGGTTAGGGTTAGGTTAGGGTTAGGGTTAGGGTTAGGGTTAGGGTTAGGGTTAGGGAAAGGGTTAGGGTTAGGGTTAGGGTTAGGGTGAATGAACACCGCAAGAACAATCCAAGAATAGGGTTAGGGTTAGGGTTAGGGTTAGGGTTAGGGTTAGGGTTAGGATGAATGAACACCACAAGAACAATCCAAGAATAGGGTTAGGGTTAGGGTTAGGGTTAGGGTTAGGGTTAGGATGAATGAACACCGCAAGAACAATCCAAGATAAGGGTTAGGGTTAGGGTTAGGGTTAGGGTTAGGGTTAGGGTTAGGGTTAGGGTTAGGGTTGGGGTTAGGGTTAGGGTTAGGGTTAGGGTTAGGATGAATGAACACCGCAAGAACAATCCAAGATAAGGGTTAGGGTTAGGGTTAGGGTTAGGGTTAGGGTTAGGGTTAGGGTTAGGGTTAGGGTTAGGGTTAGGGTTAGGGTTAGGGTTATGGTTAGGGTTAGTATGAATGAACACCGCAAGAACAATCCAAGATTAGGGTTAGGGTTAGGGTTAGGGTTAGGGTTAGGGTTAGGGTTAGGGTTAGGGTTAGGGTTAGGGTTAGGGTTAGGGTTAGGGTGAATGAACACCGCAAGAACAATCCAAGATTAGGGTTAGGGTTAGGGTTAGGGTTAGGGTTAGGGTTAGGATGAATGAACACTACAAGAACATTCCAAGAATAGGGTTAGGGTTAGGGTTAGGGTTAGGGTTAGGGTTA
>NW_028113108.1:42500-47500 GCF_964234715.1 Podarcis melisellensis | reverse complement strand
AGGGTTAGGGTTAGGGTTAGGGTTAGGGTTAGGGTTAGGGTTAGGGTTAGGATGAATGAACACTACAAGAACAATCCAAGAATAGGGTTAGGGTTAGGGTTAGGGTTAGGGTTAGGGTTAGGGTTAGGGTTAGGATGAATGAACACCGCAAGAACAATCCAAGATAAGGGTTAGGGTTAGGGTTAGGGTTAGGGTTAGGGTTAGGGTTAGGGTTAGGGTTAGGGTTAGGGTTGGGGTTGGGGTTAGGGTTAGGGTTAGGGTTAGGGTTAGGGTTAGGGTTAGGGTTAGGGTTAGGATGAATGAACACCGCAAGAACATTCCAAGATAAGGGTTAGGGTTAGGGTTAGGGTTAGGGTTAGGGTTAGGGTTAGGGTTAGGGTTAGGGTTAGGGTTAGGGTTAGGGTTAGGGTTAGGGTTAGGGTTAGGGTTAGGGTTAGGGTTAGGGTTAGGATGAATGAACACCGCAAGAACAATCCAAGATTAGGGTTAGGGTTAGGGTTAGGGTTAGGGTTAGGGTTAAGGTTAAGGTTAGGGTTAGGGTTAGGGTTAGGGTTAGGGTTAGGGTTAGGGTTAGGGTTAGGGTTAGGATGAATGAACACTACAAGAACAATCCAAGAATAGGGTTAGGGTTAGGGTTAGGGTTAGGGTTAGGGTTAGGGTTAGGGTTAGGGTTAGGGTTAGGGTTAGGGTTAGGGTTAGGGTTAGGGTTAGGATGAATGAACACCGCAAGAACAATCCAAGATTAGGGTTAGGGTTAGGGTTAGGGTTAGGGTTAGGGTTAGGGTTAGGGTTAGGGTTAGTGTTAGGATGAATGAACACTACAAGAACAATCCAAGGTTAGGGTTAGGGTTAGGGTTAGGGTTAGGGTTAGGGTTAGGGTTAGGGTTAGGGTGAATGAACACCGCAAGAACAATCCAAGATTAGGGTTAGGGTTAGGGTTAGGGTTAGGGTTAGGGTTAGGGTTAGGGTTAGGGTTAGGGTTAGGATGAATGAACACCGCAAGAACAATCCAAGATTACGGTTAGGGTTAGGGTTATGGTTAGGGTTAGGGTTAGGGTTAGGGTTAGGGTTAGGGTTAGGGTTAGGGTTAGTATGAATGAACACTACAAGAACAATCCAAGATTAGGGTTAGGGTTAGGGTTAGGGTTAGGGTTAGGGTTAGGATGAATGAACACCGCAAGAACAATCCAAGATTAGGGTTAGGGTTAGGGTTAGGGTTAGGGTTAGGGTTAGGGTTAGGGTTAGGGTTAGGGTGAATGAACACCGCAAGAACAATCCAAGAATAGGGTTAGCGTTAGGGTTAGGGTTAGGGTTAGGGTGAATGAACACCGCAAGAACAATCCAAGAATAGGGTTAGGGTTAGGGTTAGGGTTAGGGTTAGGATGAATGAACACCGCAAGAACAATCCAAGATTAGGGTTAGGGTTAGGGTTAGGGTTAGGGTTAGGGTTAGGGTTAGGGTTAGGGTTAGGATGAATGAACACTACAAGAACAATCCAAGATTAGGGTTAGGGTTAGGGTTAGGGTTAGGGTTAGGGTTAGGGTTAGGGTTAGGGTTAGGATGAATGAACACCGCAAGAACAATCCAAGATTAGGGTTAGGGTTAGGGTTAGGGTTAGGGTTAGGGTTAGGGTTAGGGTTAGGGTTAGGGTTAGGGTTAGGGTTAGGGTTAGGGTTAGGATGAATGAACACTACAAGAACAATCCAAGGTTAGGGTTAGGGTTAGGGTTAGGGTTAGGGTTAGGGTTAGGGTTAGGGTGAATGAACACCGCAAGAACAATCCAAGATTAGGGTTAGGGTTAGGGTTAGGGTTAGGGTTAGGGTTAGGGTTAGGGTTAGGGTTAGGGTTAGGATGAATGAACACCACAAGGACAATCCAAGATTAGGGTTAGGGTTAGGGTTAGGGTTAGGGTTAGGGTTAGGGTTAGGGTTAGGGTTAGGGTGAATGAACACCGCAAGAACAATCCAAGAATAGGGTTAGGGTTAGGGTTAGGGTTAGGGTTAGGGTTAGGGTTAGGGTTAGGGTTAGGATTAGGGTTAGGGTTAGGCTTAGGGTTAGGGTTAGGGTTAGGGTGAATGAACACCGCAAGAACAATCCAAGATTAGGGTTAGGGTTAGGGTTAGGGTTAGGGTTAGGGTTAGGGTTAGGGTTAGGGTTAGGGTTAGGGTTAGGATGAATGAACACCGCAAGAACAATCCAAGATAAGGGTTAGGGTTAGTGTTAGTGTTAGTGTTAGGGTTAGGGTTAGGGTTAGGGTTAGGGTTAGGGTTAGGGTTAGGTTTAGGATTTATGAACACCGCAAGAACAATCCAAGATTAGGGTTAGGGTTAGGGTTAGGGTTAGGATGAATGAACACTACAAGAACAATCCAAGATAAGGGTTAGGGTTAGGGTTAGGGTTAGGGTTAGGGTTAGGGTTAGGGTTAGGGTTAGGGTTAGGGTTAGAGTTAGGGTTAGGGTTAGGGTTAGGGTTAGGGTTAGGGTTAGGGTTAGGGTTAGGGTTAGGGTTAGGGTAAGGGTTAGGGTGAATGAACACCGCAAGAACAATCCAAGAATAGGGTTAGGGTTAGGGTTAGGGTTAGGGTTAGGGTTAGGGTTAGGGTTAGGGTTAGGGTTAGGGTTAGGGTTAGGGTTAGGGTTAGAGTGAATGAACACCGGAAGAACAATCCAAGAATAGGGTTAGGGTTAGGGTTAGGGTTAGGGTTAGGGTTAGGGTTAGGGTTAGGGTTAGGGTTAGGGTTAGAATTAGGGTTAGGGTTAGGGTTAGGGTTAGGTTTAGGATGAATGAACACCGCAAGAACAATCCTAGATTAGGGTTAGGGTTAGGGTTAGGATGAATGAACACTACAAGAACAATCCAAGATTAGGGTTAGGGTTAGGGTTAGGGTTAGGGTTAGGGTTAGGGTTAGGGTTAGGGTTAGGGTTAGGGTTAGGGTTAGGGTGAATGAACACCGCAAGAACAATCCAAGATTAAGGTTAGGGTTAGGATTAGGATTAGGGTTAGGGTTACGGTTAGGGTTAGGGTTAGGGTTAGGGTTAGGGTTAAGATGAATGAACACCGCAAGAACAATCCAAGATTACTGTTAGGGTTAGGGTTAGGGTTAGGGTGAATGAACACCGCAAGAACAATCCAAGAATAGGGTTAGGGTTAGGGTTAGGGTTAGGGTTAGGGTTAGGGTTAGGGTTAGGGTTAGGGTTAGGATGAATGAACACCGCAAGAACAATCCAAGATAAGGGTTAGTGTTAGTGTTAGTGTTAGTGTTAGGGTTAGGGTTAGGGTTAGGGTTAGGGTTAGGGTTAGGGTTAGGTTTAGGATTTATGAACACCGCAAGAACAATCCAAGATTAGGGTTAGGGTTAGGGTTAGGGTTAGGATGAATGAACACTACAAGAACAATCCAAGATAAGGGTTAGGGTTAGGGTTAGGGTTAGGGTTAGGGTTAGGGTTAGGGTTAGGGTTAGGGTTAGAGTTAGGGTTAGGGTTAGGGTTAGGGTTAGGGTTAGGGTTAGGGTTAGGGTTAGGGTTAGGGTTAGGGTAAGGGTTAGGGTGAATGAACACCGCAAGAACAATCCAAGAATAGGGTTAGGGTTAGGGTTAGGGTTAGGGTTAGGGTTAGGGTTAGGGTTAGGGTTAGGGTTAGGGTTAGGGTGAATGAACACCGGAAGAACAATCCAAGAATAGGGTTAGGGTTAGGGTTAGGGTTAGGGTTAGGGTTAGGGTTAGGGTTAGGGTTAGGGTTAGGGTTAGAATTAGGGTTAGGGTTAGGGTTAGGGTTAGGGTTAGGTTTAGGATGAATGAACACCGCAAGAACAATCCAAGATTAGGGTTAGGGTTAGGGTTAGGATGAATGAACACTACAAGAACAATCCAAGATTAGGGTTAGGGTTAGGGTTAGGGTTAGGGTTAGGGTTAGGGTTAGGGTTAGGGTTAGGGTTAGGGTTAGGGTTAGGGTTAGGTTTAGGATTTATGAACACCGCAAGAACAATCCAAGATTAGGGTTAGGGTTAGGGTTAGGGTTAGGGTTGGGGTTAGGGTTAGGGTTAGGGTTAGGGTTAGGGTTAGGGTTAGGGTTAGGGTTAGGGTTAGGGTTAGGGTTAGGGTGAATGAACACCGCAAGAACAATCCAAGATTAAGGTTAGGGTTAGGATTAGGATTAGGGTTAGGGTTACGGTTAGGGTTAGGGTTAGGGTTAGGGTTAGGGTTAGGGTTAAGATGAATGAACACCGCAAGAACAATCCAAGATTACTGTTAGGGTTAGGGTTAGGGTTAGGGTGAATGAACACCGCAAGAACAATCCAAGAATAGGGTTAGGGTTAGGGTTAGGGTTAGGGTTAGGGTTAGGGTTAGGGTTAGGGTTAGGGTTAGGGTTAGGGTTAGGGTTAGGGTTAGGGTTAGGATGAATGAACACCGCAAGAACAATCCAAGATAAGGGTTAGTGTTAGTGTTAGTGTTAGTGTTAGGGTTAGGGTTAGGGTTAGGGTTAGGGTTAGGGTTAGGGTTAGGGTTAGGGTTAGGGTTAGGTTTAGGATTTATGAACACCGCAAGAACAATCCAAGATTAGGGTTAGGGTTAGGGTTAGGGTTAGGATGAATGAACACTACAAGAACAATCCAAGATAAGGGTTAGGGTTAGGGTTAGGGTTAGGGTTAGGGTTAGGGTTAGGGTTAGGGTTAGGGTTAGAGTTAGGGTTAGGGTTAGGGTTAGGGTTAGGGTTAGGGTTAGGGTTAGGGTTAGGGTTAGGGTTAGGGTAAGGGTTAGGGTGAATGAACACCGCAAGAACAATCCAAGAATAGGGTTAGGGTTAGGGTTAGGGTTAGGGTTAGGGTTAGGGTTAGGGTTAGGGTTAGGGTTAGGGTTAGGGTGAATGAACACCGGAAGAACAATCCAAGAATAGGGTTAGGGTTAGGGTTAGGGTTAGGGTTAGGGTTAGGGTTAGGGTTAGGGTTAGGGTTAGAATTAGGGTTAGGGTTAGGGTTAGGGTTAGGTTTAGGATGAATGAAC
>NW_028113108.1:17500-25000 GCF_964234715.1 Podarcis melisellensis | reverse complement strand
GCAGCACACTCAGGCTATTGAGAAACTGCAAGGAGCTACGGCGGAGAACTACAAATTAGCTGCGGAAGCCAATCAAAAAGCTGAGCAAGCGTGCAAGAAGGTGGAAGAGATCAAAGGGGAAGTAAGACCTCTGAAAAGACAGGTAGGAGAACAGCAAGCCTACCTGTCAATGGTGGAACTGAAAAGTAAGGAATGTAATCTTAGGCTGAGGGCTGTCCCAGAGTTGGAACAGGGCAACCTAGAGAAATTCTTGACGGAGTTGTTCTCTAAATTTTGGGGGGTTGAAGAGGATAAAGATTTCAAGATTGTGACGGCCTTCAGACTGGGAAGATCGGTTAAGAAAGATAAGTCCAGAGACTGTTTGGTTTGTTTGAGAACAAGAGAGGAAAGAGACAAGATATTAGGCCAACATTTTAAAAAATCCCTGGAAGTCGAAGGCAAAAGGGCAGAAATTTATAGAGACATTCCTAAATATTTGTTGGACCTTAGAGCCACATACACAGACTTGGCCAAATTGTTAAGATATAACGCAATCCCTTATAGGTGGGAATTTCCTCAAGGTCTGTCATTCACCTATAAAGGAAAGAAGGTAAGAATTAAAACACCAGAAGACCACCAGAAGTTCCTACACGACAACGAGGAGGACCTCCAAAAGAGAGCCACAGATTCCTGGCCTCCACCACCGGGATTACCACCAGGATCCATACCATCTGGAGGCGGCCCGGCACCACAGCTTCCGGAAAAGGACGACAAATTAGATACCCAACTGTGATACCCAAGAAGTAGACCGGGATGTCTCTACAGCTTCTTAGTTGGAATATAAATGGCGGGAATTCTCCAGAAAAACGCAGAAAAGTATTTCATATTTTGAAAAAAGAACAATTGGACATTATTTGCCTGCAAGAAACACATGTGACAAGACTCCATAGAAAAGTGCTAATCAATAAAAGGTTAGGTCAAGAATTTATTTCATCGGATAAAGTTAAGAAAAGAGGAGTGGTGATTTATGCAAAGGAGAACTTGTCCCCAAAATTTGTATTTAAAGACGAACAGGGCAGAATTTTGGCAATTGAAATCCAGACACAAGGAGAAAAGTTTTTAATTCTAGGAATCTACGCCCCAAATGATGGAAAATCGGAATTTTTTAAGAAGCTGTATGAGATTATGCTGGACTATTTGGACTATAACAACATTATCATGTTGGGAGATATGAACGGTGTCGCCTCAGTGAATATGGATAAGTCACAAAGTGCTAATATAATGAAAGATGGCAGACTTCCAAAAACCTTTTTTGAAATGACTGACAATTTGGATTTGATCGACATATGGAGGACCAAGAACCCTCTAGGGAAAGAAGGAACTTTCTTTTCTGAGGCCCATATGACATGGACGCGAATCGACCAAATATGGATAACTAGAGGGCTGGCACCTAAGACCAGAAAAGTGGAAATCTGCCCAAAAACCTGCTCCGACCACAACGCCTTGAGAATGGAATTGAGACTAAATACAACCGGATCGTTCAGATGGAGAATGAATGACGCCTTGTTAAGAGATCAGGAGATTGTTAAGAAGGCCCAAAAAGTTTTAAAGGACTATTTTGAAATAAACTTAAAGACAAATGTGGAAAAAAGAATAATCTGGGACGCAAGCAAAGCAGTGATAAGAGGGTTTCTAATACAACAGAACACGATTAAAAAAAGACTCTGGAATGAAAAGAAGGAGAAGATCTTGGAGAAAATAAGAGAAGGAGAGAGAAAACTGAGATCCAGGCCTAAATCAAAGGAAGTATTGAGAGAAGTGAAGTTTTTCCAGGCACAATATTCGAAACTGATAAATCAAGAGGTGGAATGGAAAATTAAACAAATGAAACAAAGATCCTTTGAATCTGCTAACAAATGTGGAAAATTGTTGGCTTGGCAGTTGAAAAAGAGACAAAAACTTAACACAGTTACCAATCTAGAGATTGAAGGGAGAATGGTTCAGAAACCCGACGAAATTAGAAGGTCCTTTCAGAGATATTTCAAAGAACTCTATTCTCAAAGGCCACAAAAAAGCTCAGAGGTGGACCAATTTGTTATAACTAATGGATTACAAAAAATACCCCAGGAAATGAGAGCAACCCTGAACTGTAATATTACAACCCAAGAAATTGAATGCGCCATTCAGAACCTTCAACTGGGCAAATCTCCGGGACCTGATGGGCTTACTTCCAAATATTATAAGGTACTGAAGGACTCATTGACACAACCATTGCTGGAAGTTTGCAACCAGATTATGGAGGGGAGGAAGGCACCGGAAACGTGGAAAGAAGCCTTCATCACGTTGATCCCAAAACTAGAATCTGAAAAAACTCAACTTAAAAACTACCGTCCTATCTCACTCCTAAATGTGGATTACAAAATTTTTGCAGACATTTTGGCAAGTAGGTTTAAGAAAGTCTTAAATGAAGTGATTCATAAGGACCAAGCAGGCTTTCTCCCTGGTAGGCATTTATTTGACAACACAAGAAACATCATTGACATTTTGGAGTTTTTACAGATTAATTCAAACACAAGAGCGGTGTTGATTTTTATTGATGCGGAGAAGGCCTTTGACAACATTTCTTGGCTGTTTATGAAGAAAAATTTGGAAAGGATGGGAGTAGGGCGGGGGTTTGAAAATGGAATAGAAGCAATTTATTCAGAACAAAAAGCTAAATTGATAGTAAACAACGTGGTGACAGAGGAGTTCAAAATTGAAAAAGGGACACGACAGGGGTGCCCTCTATTTCCTCTGTTGTTTATTTCAGTCCTGGAGGTGCTACTGAACATGATTAGAAATGACCGGTTGACACAGGGAATTGTGGTCGGAGAGAAACAATATAAACTGAAAGCTTTCGCAGATGACTTGGTATTAACATTACAGGAGCCAGCCTCTAGTACTAAAAGAGCGTTAGAATTAATTTCTGATTTTGGTCGGGTGGCGGGATTCAAGCTGAATAAACAAAAAACTAAAGTTTTAGCAAAAAACTTGACAACTACTGAAATAGAGGAGTTCAGAAAAGAAACAGAACTAAATGTGGTTAAAAAAGTAAAGTACCTAGGGGTGCACTTGACCTCCAAAAATTTGAATTTATTTAAGGACAACTATGAGAAATGTTGGTCAGAGATAAAAAGAGATCTGGAAACATGGTCAAGATTAAAACTTTCCTTGCTGGGCAGAATAGCTGCTATAAAGATGAATGTATTGCCGAAAATGCTATTTTTGTTTCAGGCCCTCCAGATCGTGGATAAGGTGGAATGTTTTGGAAAATGGCAGAGGGATTTATCTAAATTTGTCTGGCAGGGCAAAAAGCCCCGAATAAAGTTTAAAATACTAACAGATGCGAAAGAAAGAGGGGGGTTTGCCCTGCCGGACTTGAGGTTATATTACGAAGCTGCAGCCCTCTGCTGGTTGAAGGATTGGATCCTATTGGAGAACACCGATGTCCTTGACCTGGAGGGATTTGATAATGCTTTTGGGTGGCATGCATATTTGTGGTATGACAATGTTAAAGTTCATAAATTGTTCAAAAACCATATTGTCAGAAGGGCAATTTTCATGGTCTGGTCAAAATATAAAGACTTATTGGAGAGTAAAACTCCGAGGTGGCTCTCACCGATGGAGGCCAAAGCACGTAAAAGACTCAATATGGAGGCCCACTGGCCTAAATATTGGGAAATAATTGAAAAAATTGGAGATAAATGGAGGTTACAGAGTATGGAAAAGTTAAAAAACAAGGTGCGAGATTGGTTGCATTATGCTCAAATCCAGGAAGTTTTTAAAGCAGATAAAAAAGTGGGTTTTCAGGAGGAAAAATCGAAACTAGAAACAGAGTTGCTTGAGCCAAAATCTAAGCTAATTTCGAGAATGTATAACTTGCTGCTTAAATGGAACACACAGGATGAGATTGTCAAATCCTCTATGATAAAGTGGGCACAGGACTTGGGGCATAACATTATGTTTGAAGACTGGGAAAGGTTATGGAACACCGGAATGAAATTCACGGCATGTACTGCCTTGAAGGAAAACATTATGAAAATGATATACCGGTGGTACATGACCCCAGTCAAGCTTGCAAAGATATATCACCTGTCCGATAATAAATGTTGGAAATGTAAGGAAGAGGAAGGGACATTTTTACACCTCTGGTGGACCTGCCCGAAAGTGAAGGCCTTCTGGGAAATGATACATAATGAACTAAAAAAGGTGCTGAGATTCACCTTACCTAAGAAACCGGAGGCCTTCCTTCTGGGCATGGTGGACCAGAGGATGGTCAAGAAAGATAGAACTTTCTTTATGTACGCTACTACGGCAGCGAGGATTTTGTTGGCAAAGCACTGGAAGACACAAAATCTACCCACATTGGAAGAATGGCAGACGCAGCTGATGGACTATATGGAGTTGGCTGAAATGACTGGCAGAATTCGAGACTCGGGAGAAGAAGAAACGGAGGAAGTTTGGAAAAATTTTAAGGACTATTTGAAAAAGCATTATAAGTTGTATGAATGTTAAAAAATGCTCTTACTAGGAAGGTATAGCTTCAGTATCGGCAAATTTCTGAATTGATAAATAAGACACTATAAGACAGAAGTGAGGTAATGAAATATTTTTATTGTGTGGAAACTAAAAATTAATGCAATTGTATTGAAATGTTTACATCAGATAACACGATAAAATGGAAGATATATTGTTATGTATAAAACAAGTTTACAAATTGCTGAGGTTTTGGTTACACAGGGAATGCAGTGCTCGGGAGATGGGGGGAGTCCATTGGATTCATGGAAGTATGTATTTGAAAGTGGAAATTTGTTTATTAAAAACCTAATAAAATATTTATAAAAAAAAAAAAGAACAATCCAAGATTAGGGTTAGGGTTAGGGTTAGGGTTAGGGTTAGGGTTAGGGTTAGGGTGAATGAACACCGCAAGAACAATCCAAGAATAGGGTTAGGGTTAGGGCTAGGGTTAGGGTTAGGGTTAGGGTTAGGGTTAGGATGAATGAACACCGCAAGAACAATCCAAGATTAGGGTTAGGGTTAGGGTTAGGGTTAGGGTTAGGGTTAGGGTTAGGGTTAGGGTTAGGGTTAGGGTTAGGGTTAGGGTTAGGATGAATGAACACTACGAGAACAATCCAAGATTAGGGTTAGGGTTAGGGTTAGGGTTAGGGTTAGGGTTAGGGTTAGGGTTAGGGTGAATGAACACCGCAAGAACAATCCAAGAATAGGGTTAGGGTTAGGGTTAGGGTTAGGGTTAGGGTTAGGGTTAGGGTTAGGGTTAGGGTTAGGGTGAATGAACACCGCAAGAACAATCCAAGAATAGGGTTAGGGTTAGGGTTAGGGTTAGGGTTTGGGTTAGGGTTAGGGTTAGGGTTAGGATGAATGAACACCGCAAGAACAATCCAAGATTAGGGTTAGGGTTAGGGTTAGGGTTAGGGTTAGGGTTAGGGTTAGGGTTAGGATGAATGAACACTACAAGAACAATCCAAGAATAGGGTTAGGGTTAGGGTTAGGGTTAGGGTTAGGGTTAGGGTTAGGGTTAGGATGAATGAACACCGCAAGAACAATCCAAGATTAGGGTTAGGGCTAGGGTTAGGGTTAGGGTTAGGGTTAGGATGAATGAACACCGCAAGAACAATCCACGATTAGGGTTAGGGTTAGGGTTAGGGTTAGGGTTAGGGTTAGGGTTAGGGTTAGGGTTAGGGTTAGGATGAATGAACACCACAAGAACAATCCAAGATTAAGGTTAGGGTTAGGGTTAGGGTTAGGGTTAGGGTTAGGGTTAGGGTTAGGGTTAAGGTTAGGGTGAATGAACACCGCAAGAACAATCCAAGAATAGGGTTAGGGTTAGGGTTAGGGTTAGGGTTAGGGTTAGGGTTAGGGTTAGGGTGAATGAACACCGCAAGAACAATCCAAGATTAGGGTTAGGGTTAGGGTTAGGGTTAGGGTTAGGGTTAGGGTTAGGGTTAGGGTTAGGGTTAGGGTTAGGGTTAGGATGAATGAACACTACAAGAACAATCCAAGATTAGGGTTAGGGTTAGGGTTAGGGTTAGGGTTAGGGTTAGGGTTAGGGTTAGGGTTAGGGTTAGGGTTAGGATGAATGAACACCGCAAGAACAATCCAAGATTAGGGTTAGGGTTAGGGTTAGGGTTAGGGTTAGGGTTAGGGTTAGGGTTAGGGTTAGGGTTAGGGTTAGGGTTAGGGTTAGGGTGAATGAACACCGCAAGAACAATCCAAGAATAGGGTTAGGGTTAGGGTTAGGGTTAGGGTTAGGGTTAGGGTTAGGGTTAGGGTTAGGGTTAGGGTTAGGGTTAGGGTTAGGGTGAATGAACACCGCAAGAACAATCCAAGAATAGGGTTAGGGTTAGGGTTAGGGTTAGGGTTAGGGTTAGGGTTAGGGTTAGGGTTACGATGAATGAACACCGCAAGAACAATCCAAGATTAGGGTTAGGGTTAGGGTTAGGGTTAGGGTTAGGGTTAGGGTTAGGGTTAGGGTTAGGGTTAGGGTTAGGATGAATGAACACTACAAGAACAATCCAAGAATAGGGTTAGGGTTAGGGTTAGGGTTAGGGTTAGGGTTAGGGTTAGGGTTAGGGTTAGGGTTAGGGTTAGGGTTAGGGTTAGGATGAATGAACACCGCAAGAACAATCCAAGATTAGGGTTAGGGTTAGGGTTAGGGTTAGGGTTAGGGTTAGGGTTAGGGTTAGGGTTAGGGTTAGGGTGAATGAACACCGCAAGAACAATCCAAGATTAGGGTTAGGGTTAGGGTTAGGGTTAGGGTTAGGGTTAGGGTTAGGGTTAGGGTTAGGGTTAGGGTTAGGGTTAGGGTTAGGGTTAAGGTTAGGGTTAGGGTTAGGGTTAGGGTGAATGAACACCGCAAGAACAATCCAGGAATAGGGTTAGGGTTAGGGTTAGGGTTAGGGTTAGGGTTAGGGTTAGGGTTAGGGTTAGGATTAGGGTTAGGGTTAGGGTTAGGGTTAGGGGTAGGGTTAGGGTGAATGAACACCGCAAGAACAATCCAGAAATAGGGTTAGGGTTAGGGTTAGGGTTAGGGTTAGGGTTAGGGTTAGGGTTAGGGTTAGGGTTAGGGTTAGGATGAATGAACACTACGAGAACAATCCAAGATTAGGGTTAGGGTTAGGGTTAGGGTTAGGGTTAGGGTTAGGGTTAGGGTTAGGGTGAATGAACACCGCAAGAACAATCCAAGAATAGGGTTAGGGTTAGGGTTAGGGTTAGGGTTAGGGTTAGGGTTAGGGTTAGGGTTAGGGTTAGGGTGAATGAACACCGCAAGAACAATCCAAGAATAGGGTTAGGGTTAGGGTTAGGGTTAGGGTTTGGGTTAGGGTTAGGGTTAGGGTTAGGATGAATGAACACCGCAAGAACAATCCAAGATTAGGGTTAGGGTTAGGGTTAGGGTTAGGGTTAGGGTTAGGGTTAGGGTTAGGATGAATGAACACTACAAGAACAATCCAAGAATAGGGTTAG
>NW_028113108.1:0-12500 GCF_964234715.1 Podarcis melisellensis | reverse complement strand
AAGAACAATCCAAGAATAGGGTTAGGGTTAGGGTTAGGGTTAGGGTTAGGGTTAGGGTTAGGATGAATGAACACCGCAAGAACAATCCAAGATTAGGGTTAGGGTTAGGGTTAGGGTTAGGGTTAGGGTTAGGGTTAGGGTTAGGGTTAGGGTTAGGGTTAGGATGAATGAACACTACAAGAACAATCCAAGAATAGGGTTAGGGTTAGGGTTAGGGTTAGGGTTAGGGTTAGGGTTAGGGTTAGGGTTAGGGTTAGGATGAATGAACACCGCAAGAACAATCCAAGATTAGGGTTAGGGCTAGGGTTAGGGTTAGGGTTAGGGTTAGGATGAATGAACACCGCAAGAACAATCCAAGATTAGGGTTAGGGTTAGGGTTAGGGTTAGGGTTAGGGTTAGGGTTAGGGTTAGGGTTAGGGTTAGGGTTAGGGTTAGGGTTAGGATGAATGAACACCACAAGAACAATCCAAGATTAGGGTTAGGGTTAGGGTTAGGGTTAGGGTTAGGGTTAGGGTTAGGGTTAGGGTTAGGGTTAGGGTTAGGGTGAATGAACACCGCAAGAACAATCCAAGAATAGGGTTAGGGTTAGGGTTAGGGTTAGGGTTAGGGTTAGGGTTAGGGTGAATGAACACCGCAAGAACAATCCAAGATTAGGGTTAGGGTTAGGGTTAGGGTTAGGGTTAGGGTTAGGGTTAGGGTTAGGGTTAGGGTTAGGGTTAGGGTTAGGGTTAGGGTTAGGGTTAGGATGAATGAACACTACAAGAACAATCCAAGATTAGGGTTAGGGTTAGGGTTAGGGTTAGGGTTAGGGTTAGGGTTAGGATGAATGAACACCGCAAGAACAATCCAAGATTAGGGTTAGGGTTAGGGTTAGGGTTAGGGTTAGGGTTAGGGTTAGGGTTAGGGTTAGGGTTAGGGTTAGGGTTAGGGTGAATGAACACCGCAAGAACAATCCAAGAATAGGGTTAGGGTTAGGGTTAGGGTTAGGGTTAGGGTTAGGGTTAGGGTTAGGGTGAATGAACACCGCAAGAACAATCCAAGAATAGGGTTAGGGTTAGGGTTAGGGTTAGGGTTAGGGTTAGGGTTAGGGTTAGGGTTAGGGTTAGGGTTACGATGAATGAACACCGCAAGAACAATCCAAGATTAGGGTTAGGGTTAGGGTTAGGGTTAGGGTTAGGGTTAGGGTTAGGGTTAGGGTTAGGGTTAGGGTTAGGGTTAGGATGAATGAACACTACAAGAACAATCCAAGAATAGGGTTAGGGTTAGGGTTAGGGTTAGGGTTAGGGTTAGGGTTAGGATTAGGGTTAGGGTTAGGGTTAGGATGAATGAACACCGCAAGAACAATCCAAGATTAGGGTTAGGGTTAGGGTTAGGGTTAGGGTTAAGGTTAGGGTTAGGGTTAGGGTTAGGGTTAGGGTTAGGGTTAGGGTTAGGGTTAGGGTTAGGGTGAATGAACACCGCAAGAACAATCCAAGATTAGGGTTAGGGTTAGGGTTAGGGTTAGGGTTAGGGTTAGGGTTAGGGTTAGGGTTAGGGTTAGGATGAACACCACAAGAACAATCCAAGATTAGGGTTAGGGTTAGGGTTAGGGTTAGGGTTAGGGTTAGGGTTAGCGTTAGGGTTAGGGTTAGGGTTAGGGTTAGGGTTAAGGTTAGGGTTAGGGTTAGGGTTAGGGTGAATGAACACCGCAAGAACAATCCAGGAATAGGGTTAGGGTTAGGGTTAGGGTTAGGGTTAGGGTTAGGGTTAGGGTTAGGGTTAGGGGTAGGGGTAGGGGTAGGTTGAATGAACACCGCAAGAACAATCCAGAAATAGGGTTAGGGTTAGGGTTAGGGTTAGGGTTAGGGTTAGGGTTAGGGTTAGGGTTAGGGTTAGGGTTAGGGTTAGGATGAATGAACACCGCAAGAACAATCCAAGATAAGGGTTAGTGTTAGTGTTAGTGTTAGGGTTAGGGTTAGGGTTAGGGTTAGGGTTAGAGTTAGGGTTAGGGTTAGGGTTAGGGTTAGGGTTAGGATGAATGAACACCGCAAGAACAATCCAAGATTAGGGTTAGGGTTAGGGTTAGGGTTAGGGTTAGGATGAATGAACACTACAAGAACAATCCAAGATAAGGGTTAGGGTTAGGGTTAGGGTTAGGGTTAGAGTTAGGGTTAGGGTTAGGGTTAGGGTTAGGGTTAGGGTTAGGGTTAGGGTGAATGAACACCGCAAGAACAATCCAAGAATAGGGTTAGGGTTAGGGTTAGGGTTAGGGTTAGGGTTAGGGTTAGGGTTAGAGTGAATGAACACCGGAAGAACAATCCAAGAATAGGGTTAGGGTTAGGGTTAGGGTTAGGGTTAGGGTTAGGGTTAGGGTTAGGTTAGGGTTAGGGTTAGGGTTAGGCTTAGAGTTAGGGTTAGGGTTAGGTTTAGGATGAATGAACACCGCAAGAACAATTCAAGATTAGGGTTAGGGTTAGGGTTAGGGTTAGGGTTAGGGTTAGGGTTAGGATGAATGAACACTACAAGAACAATCCAAGATTAGGGTTAGGGTTAGGGTTAGGGTTAGGGTTAGGGTTAGGGTTAGGGTTAGGGTTAGGATTAGGGTTAGGGTTAGGGTTAGGGTGAATGAACACCGCAAGAACAATCCAAGAATAGGGTTAGGGTTAGGGTTAGGGTTAGGGTTAGGGTTAGGGTTAGGGTTAGGGTGAATGAACACCGCAAGAACAATCCAAGAATAGGGTTAGGCTTAGGGTTAGGGTTAGGGTTAGGGTTAGGGTTAGGGTTAGGGTTAGGGTTAGGGTTAGGATGAATGAACACCGCAAGAACAATCCAAGATTAGGGTTAGGGTTAGGGTTAGGGTTAGGGTTAGGGTTAGGGTTAGGGTTAGGGTTAGGATGAATGAACACTACAAGAACAATCCAAGAATAGGGTTAGGGTTAGGGTTAGGGTTAGGGTTAGGGTTAGGGTTAGGGTGAATGAACACCGCAAGAACAATCCAAGATTAGGGTTAGGGTTAGGGTTAGGGTTAGGGTTAGGGTTAGGGTTAGGGTTAGGGTTAGGGTTAGGGTTAGGGTTAGAATTAGGGTTAGGGTTAGGGTTAGGGTAAGGGTTAGGGTTAGGATGAATGAACACCACAAGAACAATCCAAGATTAGGGTTAGGGTTAGGGTTAGGGTTAGGGTTAGGGTTAGGGTTAGGGTTAGGGTGAATGAACACCGCAAGAACAATCCAAGAATAGGGTTAGGGTTAGGGTTAGGGTTAGGGTTAGGGTTAGGGTTAGGGTGAATGAACACCGCAAGAACAATCCAAGATTAGGGTTAGGGTTAGGGTTAGGGTTAGGGTTAGGGTTAGGGTTAGGGTTAGGGTTAGGATTAGGGTTAGGGTTAGGGTTAGGGGTAGGGTTAGGGTGAATGAACACCGCAAGAACAATCCAAGAATAGGGTTAGGGTTAGGGTTAGGGTTAGGGTTAGGGTTAGGGTTAGGGTTAGGGTTAGGGTTAGGGTTAGGATGAATGAACACCGCAAGAACAATCCAAGATAAGGGTTAGTGTTAGTGTTAGTGTTAGGGTTAGGGTTAGGGTTAGGGTTAGAGTTAGGGTTAGGGTTAGGGTTAGGGTTAGGGTTAGGGTTAGGGTTAGGATGAATGAACACCGCAAGAACAATCCAAGATTAGGGTTAGGGTTAGGGTTAGGGTTAGGGTTAGGGTTAGGATGAATGAACACTACAAGAACAATCCAAGATAAGGGTTAGGGTTAGGGTTAGGGTTAGGGTTAGGGTTAGAGTTAGGGTTAGGGTTAGGGTTAGGGTTAGGGTTAGGGTTAGGGTGAATGAACACCGCAAGAACAATCCAAGAATAGGGTTAGGGTTAGGGTTAGGGTTAGGGTTAGGGTTAGGGTTAGGGTTAGGGTTAGGGTTAGGGTTAGGGTTAGAGTGAATGAACACCGGAAGAACAATCCAAGAATAGGGTTAGGGTTAGGGTTAGGGTTAGGGTTAGGGTTAGGGTTAGGGTTAGGGTTAGGTTAGGGTTAGGGTTAGGGTTAGGGTTAGGCTTAGAGTTAGGGTTAGGGTTAGGTTTAGGATGAATGAACACCGCAAGAACAATTCAAGATTAGGGTTAGGGTTAGGGTTAGGGTTAGGGTTAGGGTTAGGGTTAGGATGAATGAACACTACAAGAACAATCCAAGATTAGGGTTAGGGTTAGGGTTAGGGTTAGGGTTAGGGTTAGGGTTAGGGTTAGGGTGAATGAACACCGCAAGAACAATCCAAGATTACGGTTAGGGTTAGGATTAGGGTTAGGGTTAGGGTTAGGGTTAGGGTTAGGGTTAGGGTTAGGATGAATGAACACCGCAAGAACAATCCAAGATTAGGGTTAGGGTTAGGGTTAGGGTTAGGGTTAGGGTTAGGGTGAATGAACACCGCAAGAACAATCCAAGAATAGGGTTAGGGTTAGGGTTAGGGTTAGGGTTAGGGTTAGGGTTAGGGTTAGGGTTAGGGTTAGGGTTAGGGTTAGGGTTAGGATTAGGGTTAGGGTTAGGGTTAGGGTAAGGGTTAGGGTTAGGGTTAGGGTGAATGAACACCGCAAGAACAATCCAAGAATAGGGTTAGGGTTAGGGTTAGGGTTAGGGTTAGGGTTAGGGTTAGGGTTAGGATGAATGAACACCACAAGAACAATCCAAGAATAGGGTTAGGGTTAGGGTTAGGGTTAGGGTTAGGGTTAGAATGAATGAACACCGCAAGAACAATCCAAGATTAGGGTTAGGGTTAGGGTTAGGGTTAGGGTTAGGGTTAGGGTTAGGGTTAGGGTGAATGAACACCGCAAGAACAATCCAAGAATAGGGTTAGGGTTAGGGTTAGGGTTAGGGTTAGGGTTAGGGTTAGGGTTAGGGTTAGGGTTAGGGTTAGGATTAGGATTAGGGTTAGGGTTAGGGTTAGGGTAAGGGTTAGGGTTAGGGTTAGGGTGAATGAACACTGCAAGAACAATCCAAGAATAGGGTTAGGGTTAGGGTTAGGGTTAGGGTTAGGGTTAGGGTTAGGGTTAGGGTTAGGGTTAGGGTTAGGGTTAGGGTTAGGATGAATGAACACCACAAGAACAATCCAAGAATAGGGTTAGGGTTAGGGTTAGGGTTAGGGTTAGTGTTAGGGTTAGGGTTAGGATGAATGAACACCGCAAGAACAATCCAAGATTAGGGTTAGGGTTAGGGTTAGGGTTAGGGTTAGGGTTAGGGTTAGGGTTAGGGTTAGGGTTAGGGTGAATGAACACCGCAAGAACAATCCAAGAATAGGGTTAGGGTTAGGGTTAGGGTTAGGGTTAGGGTTAGGGTTAGGGTTAGGGTGAATGAACACCGCAAGAACAATCCAAGAATAGGGTTAGGGTTAGGGTTAGGGTTAGGGTTAGGGTTAGGGTTAGGGTTAGGGTTAGGGTTAGGATGAATGAACACCGCAAGAACAATCCAAGATTAGGGTTAGGGTTAGGGTTAGGGTTAGGGTTAGGGTTAGGGTTAGGATGAATGAACACTACAAGAACAATCCAAGAATAGGGTTAGGGTTAGGGTTAGGGTTAGGGTTAGGGTTAGGGTTAGGGTTAGGGTTAGGGTTAGGGTTAGGGTTAGGATGAATGAACACCGCAAGAACAATCCAAGATTAGGGTTAGGGCTAGGGTTAGGGTTAGGGTTAGGGTTAGGGGTAGGGTTAGGATGAATGAACACTACAAGAACAATCCAAGGTTAGGGTTAGGGTTAGGGTTAGGGTTAGGGTTAGTGTTAGGGTTAGGGTTAGGGTTAGGGTTAGGGTTAGGGTTAGGGTTAGGGTTAGGGTTAGGGTTAGGGTGAATGAACACCACAAGAACAATCCAAGATTAGGGTTAGGGTTAGGGTTAGGGTTAGGGTTAGGGTTAGGGTTAGGGTTAGGGTTAGGGTTAGGGTTAGGGTTAGGATGAACACCACAAAAACAATCCAAGATTAGGGTTAGGGTTAGGGTTAGGGTTAGGGTTAGGGTTAGGGTTAGGGTTAGCGTTAGGGTTAGGGTTAGGGTTAAGGTTAGGGTTAGGGTTAGGGTTAGGGTGAATGAACACCGCAAGAACAATCCAGGAATAGGGTTAGGGTTAGGGTTAGGGTTAGTGTTAGGGTTAGGGTTAGGGTTAGGGTTAGGGTTAGGATTAGGGTTAGGGTTAGGGTTAGGGTTAGGGGTAGGGTTAGGGTGAATGAACACCGCAAGAACAATCCAAGAATAGGGTTAGGGTTAGGGTTAGGGTTAGGGTTAGGGTTAGGGTTAGGGTTAGGGTTAGGGTTAGGGTTAGGGTTAGGATGAATGAACACCGCAAGAACAATCCAAGATAAGGGTTAGTGTTAGTGTTAGGGTTAGGGTTAGGGTTAGGGTTAGGGTTAGAGTTAGGGTTAGGGTTAGGGTTAGGGTTAGGATGAATGAACACCGCAAGAACAACATAAGATTAGGGTTAGGGTTAGGGTTAGGGTTAGGGTTAGGATGAATGAACACTACAAGAACAATCCAAGATAAGGGTTAGGGTTAGGGTTAGGGTTAGGGTTAGGGTTAGGGTTAGGGTTAGGGTTAGGGTTAGGGTTAGGGTTAGGGTTAGGGTTAGGGTTAGGGTTAGGATGAATGAACACTACAAGAACAATCCAAGAATAGGGTTAGGGTTAGGGTTAGGGTTAGGGTTAGGGTTAGGGTTAGGGTTAGGGTTAGGGTTAGGGTTAGGGTTAGGGTTAGGGTTAGGATGAATGAACACCGCAAGAACAATCCAAGATTAGGGTTAGGGCTAGGGTTAGGGTTAGGGTTAGGGTTAGGATGAATGAACACTACAAGAACAATCCAAGGTTAGGGTTAGGGTTAGGGTTAGGGTTAGGGTTAGGGTTAGGGTTAGGGTTAGGGTTAGGGTTAGGGTTAGGGTTAGGGTGAATGAACACCACAAGAACAATCCAAGATTAGGGTTAGGGTTAGGGTTAGGGTTAGGGTTAGGTTTAGGGTGAATGAACACCGCAAGAATAATCCAAGAATAGGGTTAGGGTTAGGGTTAGGGTTAGGGTTAGGGTTAGGGTTAGGGTGAATGAACACCGCAAGAACAATCCAAGATTAGGGTTAGGGTTAGGGTTAGGGTTAGGGTTAGGGTTAGGGTTAGGATGAACACCACAAGAACAATCCAAGATTAGGGTTAGGGTTAGGGTTAGGGTTAGGGTTAGGGTTAGCGTTAGGGTTAGGGTTAGGGTTAGGGTTAGGGTTAAGGTTAGGGTTAGGGTTAGGGTTAGGGTGAATGAACACCGCAAGAACAATCCAGGAATAGGGTTAGGGTTAGGGTTAGGGTTAGGGTTAGGGTTAGGGTTAGGATGAATGAACACCGCAAGAACAATCCAAGATTAGGGTTAGGGTTAGGGTTAGGGTTAGGGTTAGGGTTAGGGTCAATGAACACCGCAAGAACAATCCAAGAATAGGGTTAGGGTTAGGGTTAGGGTTAGGGTTAGGGTTAGGGTTAGGGTTAGGATTAGGGTTAGGGTTAGGGTAAGGGTTAGGGTTAGGGTTAGGGTTAGGGTGAATGAACACCGCAAGAACAATCCAAGAATAGGGTTAGGGTTAGGGTTAGGGTTAGGGTTAGGGTTAGGGTTAGGGTTAGGGTTAGGGTTAGGGTTAGGGTTAGGATGAATGAACACAACAAGAACAATCCAAGAATAGGGTTAGGGTTAGGGTTAGGGTTAGGGTTAGGGTTAGGGTTAGGGTTAGGGTTAGGGTTAGGGTTAGGGTTAGGGTTAGGGTTAGGGTTAGGGTTAGTGTTAGGGTTAGGGTTAGGATGAATGAACACCGCAAGAACAATCCAAGATTAGGGTTAGGGTTAGGGTTAGGGTTAGGGTTAGGGTTAGGGTTAGGGTTAGGGTTAGGGTTAGGGTGAATGAACACCGCAAGAACAATCCAAGAATAGGGTTAGGGTTAGGGTTAGGGTTAGGGTTAGGGTTAGGGTTAGGGTTAGGGTTAGGGTTAGGGTTAGGGTTAGGGTTAGGGTTAGGATTAGGGTTAGGGTTAGGGTTAGGGTAAGGGTTAGGGTTAGGGTTAGGGTGAATGAACACTGCAAGAACAATCCAAGAATAGGGTTAGGGTTAGGGTTAGGGTTAGGGTTAGGGTTAGGGTTAGGGTTAGGGTTAGGGTTAGGGTTAGGGTTAGGGTTAGGGTTAGGATGAATGAACACCACAAGAACAATCCAAGAATAGGGTTAGGGTTAGGGTTAGGGTTAGGGTTAGGGTTAGGGTTAGGGTTAGGGTTAGGATGAATGAACACCGCAAGAACAATCCAAGATTAGGGTTAGGGTTAGGGTTAGGGTTAGGGTTAGGGTTAGGGTTAGGGTTAGGGTTAGGGTTAGGGTTAGGGTTAGGGTGAATGAACACCGCAAGAACAATCCAAGAATAGGGTTAGGGTTAGGGTTAGGGTTAGGGTTAGGGTTAGGGTTAGGGTTAGGGTTAGGGTTAGGGTTAGGGTTAGGGTTAGGATTAGGGTTAGGGTTAGGGTTAGGGTAAGGGTTAGGGTTAGGGTTAGGGTGAATGAACACTGCAAGAACAATCCAAGAATAGGGTTAGGGTTAGGGTTAGGGTTAGGGTTAGGGTTAGGGTTAGGGTTAGGGTTAGGGTTAGGGTTAGGATGAATGAACACCACAAGAACAATCCAAGAATAGGGTTAGGGTTAGGGTTAGGGTTAGTGTTAGGGTTAGGGTTAGGATGAATGAACACCGCAAGAACAATCCAAGATTAGGGTTAGGGTTAGGGTTAGGGTTAGGGTTAGGGTTAGGGTTAGGGTTAGGGTTAGGGTTAGGGTTAGGGTTAGGGTTAGGGTGAATGAACACCGCAAGAACAATCCAAGAATAGGGTTAGGGTTAGGGTTAGGGTTAGGGTTAGGGTTAGGGTTAGGGTTAGGGTTAGGGTTAGGGTTAGGGTTAGGGTTAGGGTTAGGGTTAGGGTTAGGGTTAGGGTTAGGGTTAGGGTGAATGAACACCGCAAGAACAATCCAAGAATAGGGTTAGGGTTAGGGTTAGGGTTAGGGTTAGGGTTAGGGTTAGGATGAATGAACACCGCAAGAACAATCCAAGATTAGGGTTAGGGTTAGGGTTAGGGTTAGGGTTAGGGTTAGGGTTAGGGTTAGGGTTAGGGTTAGGATGAATGAACACTACAAGAACAATCCAAGAATAGGGTTAGGGTTAGGGTTAGGGTTAGGGTTAGGGTTAGGGTTAGGGTTAGGATGAATGAACACCGCAAGAACAATCCAAGATTAGGGTTAGGGCTAGGGTTAGGGTTAGGGTTAGGGTTAGGGTTAGGGTTAGGATGAATGAACACTACAAGAACAATCCAAGGTTAGGGTTAGGGTTAGGGTTAGGGTTAGGGTTAGTGTTAGGGTTAGGGTTAGGGTTAGGGTTAGGGTGAATGAACACCACAAGAACAATCCAAGATTAGGGTTAGGGTTAGGGGTAGGGTTAGGGTTAGGGTTAGGGTTAGGGTTAGGGTGAATGAACACCGCAAGAACAATCCAAGAATAGGGTTAGGGTTAGGGTTAGGGTAAGGGTTAGGGTTAGGGTTAGGGTTAGGGTTAGGGTTAGGGTTAGGATGAACACCACAAAAACAATCCAAGATTAGGGTTAGGGTTAGGGTTAGGGTTAGGGTTAGGGCTAGGGTTAGGGTTAGGGTTAGCGTTAGGGTTAGGGTTAGGGTTAAGGTTAGGGTTAGGGTTAGGGTTAGGGTGAATGAACACCGCAAGAACAATCCAGGAATAGGGTTAGGGTTAGGGTTAGGGTTAGGGTTAGGGTTAGGGTTAGGGTTAGGGTTAGGGTTAGGGTTAGGGTTAGGATTAGGGTTAGGGTTAGGGTTAGGGTTAGGGGTAGGGTTAGGGTGAATGAACACCGCAAGAACAATCCAAGAATAGGGTTAGGGTTAGGGTTAGGGTTAGGGTTAGGGTTAGGGTTAGGGTTAGGGTTAGGGTTAGGGTTAGGGTTAGGGTTAGGATGAATGAACACCGCAAGAACAATCCAAGATAAGGGTTAGTGTTAGTGTTAGTGTTAGGGTTAGGGTTAGGGTTAGGGTTAGGGTTAGAGTTAGGGTTAGGGTTAGGGTTAGGGTTAGGGTTAGGATGAATGAACACCGCAAGAACAACATAAGATTAGGGTTAGGGTTAGGGTTAGGGTTAGGGTTAGGATGAATGAACACTACAAGAACAATCCAAGATAAGGGTTAGGGTTAGGGTTAGGGTTAGGGTTAGGGTTAGAGTTAGGGTTAGGGTTAGGGTTAGGGTTAGGGTTAGGGTTAGGGTTAGGGTTAGGGTTAGGGTTAGGGTTAGGATGAATGAACACTACAAGAACAATCCAAGAATAGGGTTAGGGTTAGGGTTAGGGTTAGGGTTAGGGTTAGGGTTAGAGTTAGGGTTAGGGTTAGGGTTAGGATGAATGAACACCGCAAGAACAATCCAAGATTAGGGTTAGGGCTAGGGTTAGGGTTAGGGTTAGGGTTAGGGTTAGGATGAATGAACACTACAAGAACAATCCAAGGTTAGGGTTAGGGTTAGGGTTAGGGTTAGGGTTAGGGTTAGGGTTAGGGTTAGGGTTAGGGTGAATGAACACCACAAGAACAATCCAAGATTAGGGTTAGGGTTAGGGTTAGGGTTAGGGTTAGGGTTAGGGTTAGGGTTAGGGTTAGGGTTAGGGTTAGGTTTAGGGTGAATGAACACCGCAAGAACAATCCAAGAATAGGGTTAGGGTTAGGGTTAGGGTTAGGGTTAGGGTTAGGGTTAGGGTTAGGGTTAGGGTGAATGAACACCGCAAGAACAATCCAAGATTAGGGTTAGGGTTAGGGTTAGGGTTAGGGTTAGGGTTAGGGTTAGGGTTAGGGTTAGGGTTAGGGTTAGGATGAACACCACAAGAACAATCCAAGATTAGGGTTAGGGTTAGGGTTAGGGTTAGGGTTAGGGTTAGGGTTAGGGTTAGGGTTAGGGTTAGCGTTAGGGTTAGGGTTAGGGTTAGGGTTAGGGTTAAGGTTAGGGTTAGGGTTAGGGTTAGGGTGAATGAACACCGCAAGAACAATCCAGGAATAGGGTTAGGGTTAGGGTTAGGGTTAGGGTTAGGGTTAGGATGAATGAACACCGCAAGAACAATCCAAGATTAGGGTTAGGGTTAGGGTTAGGGTTAGGGTTAGGGTCAATGAACACCGCAAGAACAATCCAAGAATAGGGTTAGGGTTAGGGTTAGGGTTAGGGTTAGGGTTAGGGTTAGGGTTAGGGTTAGGGTTAGGGTTAGGGTTAGGATTAGGGTTAGGGTTAGGGTAAGGGTAAGGGTTAGGGTTAGGGTTAGGGTGAATGAACACCGCAAGAACAATCCAAGAATAGGGTTAGGGTTAGGGTTAGGGTTAGGGTTAGGGTTAGGGTTAGGGTTAGGGTTAGGATGAATGAACACCACAAGAACAATCCAAGAATAGGGTTAGGGTTAGGGTTAGGGTTAGGGTTAGGGTTAGGGTTAGGGTTAGGGTTAGTGTTAGGGTTAGGGTTAGGATGAATGAACACCGCAAGAACAATCCAAGATTAGGGTTAGGGTTAGGGTTAGGGTTAGGGTTAGGGTTAGGGTTAGGGTTAGGGTGAATGAACACCGCAAGAACAATCCAAGAATAGGGTTAGGGTTAGGGTTAGGGTTAGGGTTAGGGTTAGGGTTAGGGTTAGGGTTAGGGTTAGGGTTAGGGTTAGGGTTAGGGTTAGGATTAGGGTTAGGGTTAGGGTTAGGGTAAGGGGTTAGGGTTAGGGTTAGGGTGAATGAACACTGCAAGAACAATCCAAGAATAGGGTTAGGGTTAGGGTTAGGGTTAGGGTTAGGGTTAGGGTTAGGGTTAGGATGAATGAACACCACAAGAACAATCCAAGAATAGGGTTAGGGTTAGGGTTAGGGTTAGGGTTAGGGTTAGGGTTAGGATGAATGAACACCGCAAGAACAATCCAAGATTAGGGTTAGGGTTAGGGTTAGGGTTAGGGTTAGGGTTAGGGTTAGGGTTAGGGTTAGGGTTAGGGTGAATGAACACCGCAAGAACAATCCAAGAATAGGGTTAGGGTTAGGGTTAGGGTTAGGGTTAGGGTTAGGGTTAGGGTTAGGGTGAATGAATACCGCAAGAACAATCCAAGAATAGGGTTAGGGTTAGGGTTAGGGTTAGGGTTAGGGTTAGGGTTAGGGTTAGGGTTAGGGTTAGGGTTAGGATGAATGAACACCGCAAGAACAATCCAAGATTAGGGTTAGGGTTAGGGTTAGGGTTAGGGTTAGGGTTAGGGTTAGGGTTAGGGTTAGGGTTAGGGTTAGGGTTAGGGTTAGGATGAATGAACACTACAAGAACAATCCAAGAATAGGGTTAGGGTTAGGGTTAGGGTTAGGGTTAGGGTTAGGGTTAGGGTTAGGGTTAGGGTTAGGGTTAGGGTTAGGGTTAGGATGAATGAACACCGCAAGAACAATCCAAGATTAGGGTTAGGGCTAGGGCTAGGGTTAGGGTTAGGGTTAGGGTTAGGGTTAGGGTTA
>NW_028113109.1:215000-225000 GCF_964234715.1 Podarcis melisellensis | reverse complement strand
ACCCTAACCCTAAAACTAACCCTAACCCTAACACTAACCCTAACCCTTACCCTAACCCTAATCTTGGATTGCTCTTGCGGTGTTCATTCACCCTAACCCTAACCCTAACCCTAACCCTAACCCTAACCCTAACCCTAACCCTAACCCTAATCTTGGATTGTTCTTGCGGTGTTCATTCACCCTAACCCTAACCCTAACCCTAACCCTAACCCTAACCCTAATCTTGGTATGTTCTTGCGTTGTTCATTCACCCTAACCCTAACCCTAACCCTAACCCTAACCCTAACCCTAACCCTAACCCTAACCCTAACCCTAACCCTAACCCTAATCTTGGATTGTTCTTGTGGTGTTCATTTATCCTAACCCTAACCCTAACCCTAACCCTAACCCTAACCCTAACCCTAACCCTAACCCTAACCCTAACCCTAACCCTAACCCTAATCTTGGATTGTTCTTGCGGTGTTCATTCACCCTAACCCTAACCCTAACCCTAACCCTAACCCTAACCCTAACCCTAACCCTAACCCTAACCCTAACCCTAACCCTAATCTTGGATTGTTCTTGTAGTGTTCATTCATCCTAACCCTAACCCTAACCCTAACCCTAACCCTAACCCTAACCCTAACCCTAACCCTAAACCTAAACCTAACCCTAACCCTAATCTTGGATTGTTCTTGCGGTGTTCATTCATCCTAAACCTAACCCTAACCCTAACCCTAACTCTAACCCTAACCCTAACCCTAACCCTAACCCTAACCCTAACCCTAACCCTAACCCTAACCCTAACCCTAACCCTATTCTTGGATTGTTCTTCCGGTGTTCATTCACTCTAACCCTAACCCTAACCCTAACCCTAACCCTAACCCTAACCCTAACCCTAACCCTAACCCTAACCCTAACCCTAACCCTATTCTTGGATTGTTCTTGCGGTGTTCATTCATCCTAACCCTAACCCTAACCCTAACCCTAACCCTAACCCTAACCCTAACCCTAACCCTAACCCTAACCCCAACCCTAACCCTAACCCTAACCCTAACCCTAACCCTAATCTTGGATTGTTCTTGTGGTGTTCATTCATCCTAACCCTAACCCTAACCCTAACCCTAACCCTATTCTTGGATTGTTCTTGCGGTGTTCATTCACCCTAACCCTAACCCTAACCCTAATCCTAACCCTAACCCTAACCCTAACCCTAACCCTAACCCTAACCCTAACCCTAACCCTAACCCTAACCCTAATCCTATTCTTGGATTGTTCTTGCGGTGTTCATTCACCCTAACCCTAACCCTAACCCTAACCCTAACCCTAACCCTAACCCTAACCCTAACCCTAACCCTAACCCTAATCTTGGATTGTTCTTGCGGTGTTCATTCACCCTAACCCTAACCCTAACCCTAACCCTAACCCTAACCCTAACCCTAACCCTAACCCTAACCCTAACCCTAACCCTATTCTTGGATTGTTCTTGTAGTGTTCATTCATCCTAACCCTAACCCTAACCCTAATCTTGGATTGTTCTTGCGGTGTTCATTCATCCTAACCCTAACCCTAACCCTAACCCTAACCCTAACCCTAACCCTAACCCTAACCCTAACCCTAACCCTAACCCTAACACTAACACTAACACTAACACTAACCGTATTCTTGGATTGTTCTTCCGGTGTTCATTCACTCTAACCCTAACCCTAACCCTAACCCTAACCCTAACCCTAACCCTAACCCTAACCCTAACCCTAACCCTAATCTTGGATTGTTCTTGTGGTGTTCATTCATCCTAACCCTAACCCTAACCCTAACCCTAACCCTAACCCTAACCCTAACCCTAACCCTAACCCTGTTCTTGGATTGTTCTTGCGGTGTTCATTCACCCTAACCCTAACCCTAACCCTAACCCTAACCCTAACCCTAACCCTAATCTTGGATTGTTCTTGTGGTGTTCATTCATCCTAACCCTAACCCTAACCCTAACCCTAACCCTAACCCTAACCCTAACCCTAACCCTAATCTTGGATTGTTCTTGCGGTGTTCATTCACACTAACCCTAACCCTAACCCTAACCCTAACCCTAACCCTAATCTTGGATTATTCTTGTAGTGTTCATTCATCCTAACCCTAACCCTAACCCTAACTCTAACCCTAACCCTAACCCTAACCCTAACCCTAACCCTAACCCTAACCCTAATCTTGGGTTGTTCTTGCGGTGTTCATTCACCCTAACCCTAACCCTAACCCTAACCCTAACCCTAACCCTAATCTTGGATTGTTCTTGTAGTGTTCATTCATCCTAACCCTAACCCTAACCCTAACCCTAACCCTAACCCTAACCCTAACCCTAACCCTAACCCTAACCCTATTCTTGGATTGCTCTTGCGGTGTACATTCACCCTAACGCTAACCCTAACCCTAACCCTAACCCTAATCCTAATCCTAACCCTAACCCTAACCCTAACCCTAACCCTAACCCTAACCCTAACCCTAACCCTAACCCTAACCCTAACCCTATTCTTGGATTGTTCTTGCGGTGTTCATTCACCCTAACCCTAACCCTAACCCTAACCCTAACCCTAACCCTAACCCTAACCCTAATCTTGGATTGTTCTTGTGGTGTTCATTCATCCTAAACCTAACCCTAACCCTAACCCTAACCCTAACCCTAACCCTAACCCTAACCCTAACCCTAACCCTAACCCTAATCTTGGATTGTTCTTGTGGTGTTCATTCATCCTAAACCTAACCCTAACCCTAACCCTAACCCTAACCCTAACCCTAACCCTAACCCTAACCCTAACCCTAACCCTAATCTTGGATTGTTCTTGCGGTGTTGATTCACCCTAACCCTAACCCTAACCCTAATCCTAACCCTAAACCTAATCTTGGATTGTTCTTGTAGTGTTCATTCACCCTAACCCTAACCCTAACCCTAACCCTAACCCTAACCCTAACCCTAACCCTAACCCTAATCTTGGATTGTTCTTGCGGTGTTCATTCATCCTAACCCTAACCCTAACCCTAACCCTAACGCTAACCCTAACCCTAACCCTAACCCTAACCCTAACCCTAACCCTAACCCTAAACCTAACACTAACCCTTATCTTGGATTGTTCTTGCGATGTTCATTCATCCTAACCCTAACCCTAACCCTAACCCTAATCCTAACCCTAACCCTAACCCTAACCCTAACCCTAAAACTAACCCTAACCCTAACACTAACCCTAACCCTTACCCTAACCCTAATCTTGGATTGCTCTTGCGGTGTTCATTCACCCTAACCCTAACCCTAACCCTAACCCTAACCCTAACCCTAACCCTAACCCTAACCCTAACCCTAATCTTGGATTGTTCTTGCGGTGTTCATTCACCCTAACCCTAACCCTAACCCTAACCCTAACCCTAACCCTAACCCTAATCTTGGTATGTTCTTGCGTTGTTCATTCACCCTAACCCTAACCCTAACCCTAACCCTAACCCTAACCCTAACCCTAACCCTAACCCTAACCCTAACCCTAACCCTAACCCTAACCCTAATCTTGGATTGTTCTTGTGGTGTTTATTTATCCTAACCCTAACCCTAACCCTAACCCTAACCCTAACCCTAACCCTAACCCTAACCCTAACCCTAACCCTAACCCTAACCCTAATCTTGGATTGTTCTTGCGGTGTTCATTCACCCTAACCCTAACCCTAACCCTAACCCTAACCCTAACCCTAACCCTAACCCTAACCCTAACCCTAATCTTGGATTGTTCTTGTAGTGTTCATTCATCCTAACCCTAACCCTAACCCTAACCCTAACCCTAACCCTAACCCTAACCCTAACCCTAACCCTAACCCTAAACCTAACCCTAACCCTAATCTTGGATTGTTCTTGCGGTGTTCATTCATCCTAAACCTAACCCTAACCCTAACCCTAACTCTAACCCTAACCCTAACCCTAACCCTAACCCTAACCCTAACCCTAACCCTAACCCTAACCCTATTCTTGGATTGTTCTTCCGGTGTTCATTCACTCTAACCCTAACCCTAACCCTAACCCTAACCCTAACCCTAACCCTAACCCTAACCCTAACCCTAACCCTAACCCTAACCCTAACCCTATTCTTGGATTGTTCTTGCGGTGTTCATTCATCCTAACCCTAACCCTAACCCTAACCCTAACCCTAACCCTAACCCTAACCCTAACCCTAACCCTAACCCTAACCCCAACCCTAACCCTAACCCTAACCCTAACCCTAACCCTAATCTTGGATTGTTCTTGTGGTGTTCATTCATCCTAACCCTAACCCTAACCCTAACCCTAACCCTATTCTTGGATTGTTCTTGCGGTGTTCATTCACCCTAACCCTAACCCTAACCCTAATCCTAACCCTAACCCTAACCCTAACCCTAACCCTAACCCTAACCCTAACCCTAACCCTAACCCTAATCCTATTCTTGGATTGTTCTTGCGGTGTTCATTCACCCTAACCCTAACCCTAACCCTAACCCTAACCCTAACCCTAACCCTAACCCTAACCCTAACCCTAACCCTAACCCTAACCCTAACCCTAACCCTAATCTTGGATTGTTCTTGCGGTGTTCATTCATCCTAACCCTAACCCTAACCCTAACCCTAACCCTAACCCTAACCCTAACCCTAACCCTAATCTTGGATTGTTCTTGCGGTGTTCATTCACCCTAACCCTAACCCTAACCCTAACCCTAACCCTAACCCTAACCCTAACCCTATTCTTGGATTGTTCTTGTAGTGTTCATTCATCCTAACCCTAACCCTAACCCTAATCTTGGATTGTTCTTGCGGTGTTCATTCATCCTAACCCTAACCCTAACCCTAACCCTAACCCTAACCCTAACCCTAACCCTAACCCTAACCCTAACCCTAACCCTAACCCTAACCCTAACCCTAACACTAACACTAACACTAACACTAACACTAACACTAACCGTATTCTTGGATTGTTCTTCCGGTGTTCATTCACTCTAACCCTAACCCTAACCCTAACCCTAACCCTAACCCTAACCCTAACCCTAACCCTAACCCTAACCCTAACCCTAACCCTAATCTTGGATTGTTCTTGTGGTGTTCATTCATCCTAACCCTAACCCTAACCCTAACCCTAACCCTAACCCTAACCCTAACCCTAACCCTGTTCTTGGATTGTTCTTGCGGTGTTCATTCACCCTAACCCTAACCCTAACCCTAACCCTAACCCTAACCCTAACCCTAACCCTAACCCTAATCTTGGATTGTTCTTGTGGTGTTCATTCATCCTAACCCTAACCCTAACCCTAACCCTAACCCTAACCCTAACCCTAACCCTAACCCTAACCCTAATCTTGGATTGTTCTTGCGGTGTTCATTCACCCTAACCCTAACCCTAACCCTAACCCTAACCCTAACCCTAATCTTGGATTGTTCTTGTAGTGTTCATTCATCCTAACCCTAACCCTAACCCTAACTCTAACCCTAACCCTAACCCTAACCCTAACCCTAACCCTAACCCTAACCCTAATCTTGGGTTGTTCTTGCGGTGTTCATTCACCCTAACCCTAACCCTAACCCTAACCCTAACCCTAACCCTAACCCTAACCCTAACCCTAACCCTAATCTTGGATTGTTTTTGTAGTGTTCATTCATCCTAACCCTAACCCTAACCCTAACCCTAACCCTAACCCTAACCCTAACCCTAACCCTAACCCTATTCTTGGATTGCTCTTGCGGTGTACATTCACCCTAACGCTAACCCTAACCCTAACCCTAACCCTAATCCTAATCCTAACCCTAACCCTAACCCTAACCCTAACCCTAACCCTAACCCTAACCCTAACCCTAACCCTATTCTTGGATTGTTCTTGCGGTGTTCATTCACCCTAACCCTAACCCTAACCCTAACCCTAACCCTAACCCTAACCCTAACCCTAACCCTAATCTTGGATTGTTCTTGTGGTGTTCATTCATCCTAAACCTAACCCTAACCCTAACCCTAACCCTAACCCTAACCCTAACCCTAACCCTAACCCTAACCCTAACCCTAACCCTAACCCTAACCCTAACCCTAACCCTAACCCTAATCTTGGATTGTTCTTGCGGTGTTGATTCACCCTAACCCTAACCCTAATCCTAACCCTAACCCTAATCTTGGATTGTTCTTGTAGTGTTCATTCATCCTAACCCTAACCCTAACCCTAACCCTAACCCTAACCCTAACCCTAACCCTAACCCTAATCCTAACCCTAACCCTAATCTTGGATTGTTCTTGCGGTGTTCATTCATCCTAACCCTAACCCTAACCCTAACACTAACCCTAACGCTAACCCTAACCCTAACCCTAACCCTAACCCTAACCCTAAACCTAAACCTAACACTAACCCTTATCTTGGATTGTTCTTGCGATGTTCATTCATCCTAACCCTAACCCTAACCCTAACCCTAACCCTAACCCTAACCCTAACCCTAAAACTAACCCTAACCCTAACACTAACCCTAACCCTTACCCTAACCCTAATCTTGGATTGCTCTTGCGGTGTTCATTCACCCTACCCCTAACCCTAACCCTAACCCTAACCCTAACCCTAACCCTAACCCTAACCCTAACCCTAACCCTAATCTTGGATTGTTCTTGCGGTGTTCATTCACCCTAACCCTAACCCTAACCCTAACCCTAACCCTAACCCTAACCCTAATCTTGGTATGTTCTTGCGTTGTTCATTCACCCTAACCCTAACCCTAACCCTAACCCTAACCCTAACCCTAACCCTAACCCTAACCCTAATCTTGGATTGTTCTTGTGGTGTTCATTTATCCTAACCCTAACCCTAACCCTAACCCTAACCCTAACCCTAACCATAACCCTAATCTTGGATTGTTCTTGCGGTGTTCATTCACCCTAACCCTAACCCTAACCCGAAACCTAACCCTAACCCTAACCCTAACCCTAACCCTAACCCTAACCCTAACCCTAACCCTAACCCTAACCCTAACCCTAATCTTGGATTGTTCTTGTAGTGTTCATTCATCCTAACTATAACCCTAACCCTAACCCTAACCCTAACCCTAACCCTAACCCTAACCCTAACCCTAACCCTAACCCTAACCCTAACCCTAATCTTGGATTGTTCTTGCGGTGTTCATTCATCCTAAACCTAACCCTAACCCTAACTCTAACCCTAACCCTAACCCTAACCCTAACCCTAACCCTAACCCTAACCCTAACCCTAACCCTAACCCTAACCCTAACCCTAACCCTATTCTTGGATTGTTCTTCCGGTGTTCATTCACCCTAACCCTAACCCTAACCCTAACCCTAACCCTAACCCTAACCCTAACCCTAACCCTAACCCTAACCCTAACCCTAACCCTATTCTTGGATTGTTCTTGCGGTGTTCATTCATCCTAACCCTAACCCTAACCCTAACCCTAACCCTAACCCTAACCCTAACCCTAACCCTAACCCTAACCCTAACCCTAACCCTAACCCTAAGCCTAACCCTAGCCCTAACCCCAACCCTAACCCTAACCCTAACCCTAACCCTAACCCTAATCTTGGATTGTTCTTGTGGCGTTCATTCATCCTAACCCTAACCCTAACCCTAACCCTAACCCTAACCCTAACCCTAACCCTATTCTTGGATTGTTCTTGCGGTGTTCATTCACCCTAACCCTAACCCTAACCCTAACCCTAACCCTAACCCTAACCCTAACCCTAACCCTAACCCTAACCCTAACCCTAACCCTAACCCTAATCCTATTCTTGGATTGTTCTTGCGGTGTTCATTCACCCTAACCCTAACCCTAACCCTAACCCTAACCCTAACCCTAACCCTAATCTTGGATTGTTCTTGCGGTGTTCATTCATCCTAACCCTAACCCTAATCCTAACCCTAACCCTAACCCTAACCCTAACCATAACCCTAACCCTAACCCTAACCCTAACCCTAACCCTAATCTTGGATTGTTCTTGCGGTGTTCATTCACCCTAACCCTAACCCTAACCCTAACACTAACCCTAACCCTTACCCTAACCCTAATCTTGGATTGCTCTTGCGGTGTTCATTCACCCTAACCCTAACCCTAACCCTAACCCTAACCCTAACCCTAACCCTAACCCAACCCTAACCCTAATCTTGGATTGTTCTTGCGGTGTTCATTCACCCTAACCCTAACCCAAACCCTAACCCTAACCCTAACCCTAACCCTAACCCTAACCCTAACCCTAACCCTAACCCTAACCCTAACCCTAATCTTGGTATGTTCTTGCGTTGTTCATTCACCCTAACCTTAACCCTAACCCTAACCCTAACCCTAACCCTAACCCTAACCCTAACCCTAACCCTAATCTTGGATTGTTCTTGTGGTGTTCATTTATCCTAACCCTAACCCTAACCCTAACCCTAACCCTAACCCTAACCCTAACCCTAATCTTGGATTGTTCTTGCGGTGTTCATTCACCCTAACCCTAACCCTAACCCTAACCCTAACCCTAACCCTAACCCTAACCCTAACCCTAACCCTAACCCTAACCCTAATCTTGGATTGTTCTTGTAGTGTTCATTCATCCTAACCCTAACCCTAACCCTAACCCTAACCCTAACCCTAACCCTAACCCTAACCCTAATCTTGGATTGTTCTTGCGGTGTTCATTCATCCTAAACCTAACCCTAACCCTAACCCTAACTCTAACCCTAACCCTAACCCTAACCCTAACCCTAACCCTAACCCTAACCCTAACCCTAACCCTATTCTTGGATTGTTCTTCCGGTGTTCATTCACTCTAACCCTAACCCTAACCCTAACCCTAACCCTAACCCTAACCCTAACCCTAACCCTAACCCTAACCCTAACCCTAACCCTAACCCTATTCTTGGATTGTTCTTGCGGTGTTCATTCATCCTAACCCTAACCCTAACCCTAACCCTAACCCTAACCCTAACCCTAACCCTAACCCTAACCCCAACCCTAACCCTAACCCTAACCCTAACCCTAACCCTAACCCTAACCCTAATCTTGGATTGTTCTTGTGGTGTTCATTCATCCTAACCCTAACCCTAACCCTAACCCTAACCCTAACCCTAACCCTAACCCTAACCCTAACCCTATTCTTGGATTGTTCTTGCGGTGTTCATTCACCCTAACCCTAACCCTAACCCTAACCCTAACCCTAACCCTAACCCTAACCCTAACCCTAACCCTAATCCTATTCTTGGATTGTTCTTGCGGTGTTCATTCACCCTAACCCTAACCCTAACCCTAACCCTAACCCTAACCCTAACCCTAACCCTAACCCTAACCCTAACCCTAACCCTAACCCTAATCTTGGATTGTTCTTGCGGTGTTCATTCATCCTAACCCTAACCCTAACCCTAACCCTAACCCTAACCCTAACCCTAACCCTAACCCTAACCCTAACCCTAACCCTAACCCTAATCTTGGATTGTTCTTGCGGTGTTCATTCACCCTAACCCTAACCCTAACCCTAACCCTAACCCTAACCCTAACCCTAACCCTAACCCTAACCCTAACCCTAATCTTGGATTGTTCTTGTAGTGTTCATTCATCCTAACCCTAACCCTAACCCTAATCTTGGATTGTTCTTGCGGTGTTCATTCATCCTAAACCTAACCCTAACCCTAACCCTAACCCTAACCCTAACCCTAACCCTAACCCTAACCCTAACCCTAACACTAACACTAACACTAACCCTAACCGTATTCTTGGATTGTTCTTCCGGTGTTCATTCACTCTAACCCTAACCCTAACCCTAACCCTAACCCTAACCCTAACCCTAACCCTAACCCTAACCCTAACCCTAACCCTAACCCTAACCCTAACCCTAACCCTAACCCTAATCTTGGATTGTTCTTGTGGTGTTCATTCATCCTAACCCTAACCCTAACCCTAACCCTAACCCTAACCCTAACCCTAACCCTGTTCTTGGATTGTTCTTGCGGTGTTCATTCACCCTAACCCTAACCCTAACCCTAACCCTAACCCTAACCCTAACCC
>NW_028113109.1:190000-205000 GCF_964234715.1 Podarcis melisellensis | reverse complement strand
CCCTAACCCTAACCCTAATCTTGGATTGTTCTTGTGGTGTTCATTTATCCTAACCCTAACCCTAACCCTAACCCTAACCCTAACCCTAACCCTAACCCTAACCCTAACCCTAACCCTAACCCTAATCTTGGATTGTTCTTGCGGTGTTCATTCACCCTAACCCTAACCCTAACCCTAACCCTAACCCTAACCCTAACCCTAACCCTAACCCTAACCCTAACCCTAATCTTGGATTGTTCTTGTAGTGTTCATTCATCCTAACCCTAACCCTAACCCTAACACTAACCCTAACCCTAACCCTAACCCTAACCCTAACCCTAACCCTAACCCTAACCCTAACCCTAACCCTAACCCTAACCCTAACCCTAACCCTAATCTTGGATTGTTCTTGCGGTGTTCATTCATCCTAAACCTAACCCTAACCCTAACCCTAACTCTAACCCTAACCCTAACCCTAACCCTAACCCTAACCCTAACCCTAACCCTAACCCTAACCCTAACCCTAACCCTAACCCTATTCTTGGATTGTTCTTCCGGTGTTCATTCACTCTAACCCTAACCCTAACCCTAACCCTAACCCTAACCCTAACCCTAACCCTAACCCTAACCCTAACCCTAACCCTAACCCTAACCCTAACCCTATTCTTGGATTGTTCTTGCGGTGTTCATTCATCCTAACCCTAACCCTAACCCTAACCCTAACCCTAACCCTAACCCTAACCCTAACCCTAACCCTAACCCTAACCCTAACCCTAATCCTATTCTTGGATTGTTCTTGCGGTGTTCATTCACCCTAACCCTAACCCTAACCCTAACCCTAACCCTAACCCTAACCCTAACCCTAACCCTAACCCTAACCCTAACCCTAACCCTAATCTTGGATTGTTCTTGCGGTGTTCATTCATCCTAACCCTAACCCTAACCCTAACCCTAACCCTAACCCTAACCCTAACCCTAATCTTGGATTGTTCTTGCGGTGTTCATTCACCCTAACCCTAACCCTAACCCTAACCCTAACCCTAACCCTAACCCTAACCCTATTCTTGGATTGTTCTTGTAGTGTTCATTCATCCTAACCCTAACCCTAACCCTAATCTTGGATTGTTCTTGCGGTGTTCATTCATCCTAAACCTAACCCTAACCCTAACCCTAACCCTAACCCTAACCCTAACCCTAACCCTAACACTAACACTAACACTAACACTAACCGTATTCTTGGATTGTTCTTCCGGTGTTCATTCACTCTAACCCTAACCCTAACCCTAACCCTAACCCTAACCCTAACCCTAACCCTAACCCTAACCCTAACCCTAACCCTAACCCTAACCCTAACCCTAATCTTGGATTGTTCTTGTGGTGTTCATTCATCCTAACCCTAACCCTAACCCTAACCCTAACCCTAACCCTAACCCTAACCCTAACCCTGTTCTTGGATTGTTCTTGCGGTGTTCATTCACCCTAACCCTAACCCTAACCCTAACCCTAACCCTAACCCTAACCCTAACCCTAACCCTAACCCTAACCCTAATCTTGGATTGTTCTTGTGGTGTTCATTCATCCTAACCCTAACCCTAACCCTAACCCTAACCCTAACCCTAACCCTAACCCTAATCTTGGATTGTTCTTGCGGTGTTCATTCACCCTAACCCTAACCCTAACCCTAACCCTAACCCTAATCTTGGATTGTTCTTGTAGTGTTCATTCATCCTAACCCTAACCCTAACCCTAACTCTAACCCTAACCCTAACCCTAACCCTAACCCTAATCTTGGGTTGTTCTTGCGGTGTTCATTCACCCTAACCCTAACCCTAACCCTAACCCTAACCCTAACCCTAACCCTAACCCTAACCCTAACCCTAATCTTGGATTGTTCTTGTAGTGTTCATTCATCCTAACCCTAACCCTAACCCTAACCCTAACCCTAACCCTAACCCTAACCCTATTCTTGTATTGCTCTTGCGGTGTACATTCACCCTAACGCTAACCCTAACCCTAACCCTAACCCTAATCCTAATCCTAATCCTAACCCTAACCCTAACCCTAACCCTAACCCTAACCCTTTCCCTAACCGTAACCCTAACCCTAACCCTAACCCTAACCCTAACCCTATTCTTGGATTGTTCTTGCGGTGTTCATTCACCCTAACCCTAACCCTAACCCTAACCCTAACCCTAACCCTAACCCTAACCCTAACCCTAACCCTAATCTTGGATTGTTCTTGTGGTGTTCATTCATCCTAAACCTAACCCTAACCCTAACCCTAACCCTAACCCTAACCCTAACCCTAACCCTAACCCTAACCCTAACCCTAACCCTAACCCTAATCTTGGATTGTTCTTGCGGTGTTGATTCACCCTAACCCTAACCCTAATCCTAACCCTAACCCTAATCTTGGATTGTTCTTGTAGTGTTCATTCATCCTAACCCTAACCCTAACCCTAACCCTAACCCTAACCCTAACCCTAACCCTAACCCTAACCCTAACCCTAACCCTAACCCTAATCTTGGATTGTTCTTGCGGTGTTCATTCATCCTAACCCTAACCCTAACCCTAACCCTAACCCTAACCCTAACGCTAACCCTAACCCTAACCCTAACCCTAACCCTAAACCTAAACCTAACACTAACCCTTATCTTGGATTGTTCTTACGATGTTCATTCATCCTAACCCTAACCCTAACCCTAACCCTAACCCTAACCCTAACCCTAACCCTAACCCTAACCCTAACCCTAACCCTAAACCTAACCCTAAAACTAACCCTAACCCTAACACTAACCCTAACCCTTACCCTAACCCTAATCTTGGATTGCTCTTGCGGTGTTCATTCACCCTACCCCTAACCCTAACCCTAACCCTAACCCTAACCCTAACCCTAACCCTAACCCTAACCCTAATCTTGGATTGTTCTTGCGGTGTTCATTCACCCTAACCCTAACCCTAACCCTAACCCTAACCCTAACCCTAATCTTGGTATGTTCTTGCGTTGTTCATTCACCCTAACCCTAACCCTAACCCTAACCCTAACCCTAACCCTAACCCTAACCCTAACCCTAACCCTAACCCTAACCCTAATCTTGGATTGTTCTTGTGGTGTTCATTTATCCTAACCCTAACCCTAACCCTAACCCTAACCCTAACCCTAACCCTAACCCTAACCCTAATCTTGGATTGTTCTTGCGGTGTTCATTCACCCTAACCCTAACCCTAACCCGAAACCTAACCCTAACCCTAACCCTAACCCTAACCCTAACCCTAACCCTAACCCTAATCTTGGATTGTTCTTGTAGTGTTCATTCATCCTAACTATAACCCTAACCCTAACCCTAACCCTAACCCTAACCCTAACCCTAACCCTAACCCTAACCCTAACCCTAACCCTAACCCTAATCTTGGATTGTTCTTGCGGTGTTCATTCATCCTAAACCTAACCCTAACCCTAACTCTAACCCTAACCCTAACCCTAACCCTAACCCTAACCCTAACCCTAACCCTAACCCTAACCCTAACCCTAACCCTATTCTTGGATTGTTCTTGTAGTGTTCATTCATCCTAACCCTAACCCTAACCCTAACTCTAACCCTAACCCTAACCCTAACCCTAACCCTAACCCTAACCCTAACCCTAACCCTAATCTTGGGTTGTTCTTGCGGTGTTCATTCACCCTAACCCTAACCCTAACCCTAACCCTAACCCTAACCCTAACCCTAACCCTAACCCTAACCCTAATCTTGGATTGTTCTTGTAGTGTTCATTCATCCTAACCCTAACCCTAACCCTAACCCTAACCCTAACCCTAACCCTAACCCTATTCTTGTATTGCTCTTGCGGTGTACATTCACCCTAACGCTAACCCTAACCCTAACCCTAACCCGAATCCTAATCCTAATCCTAACCCTAACCCTAACCCTAACCCTAACCCTAACCCTAACCCTAACCCTATTCTTGGATTGTTCTTGCGGTGTTCATTCACCCTAACCCTAACCCTAACCCTAACCCTAACCCTAACCCTAACCCTAACCCTAACCCTAACCCTAATCTTGGATTGTTCTTGTGGTGTTCATTCATCCTAAACCTAACCCTAACCCTAACCCTAACCCTAACCCTAACCCTAACCCTAACCCTAACCCTAACCCTAACCCTAACCCTAACCCTAACCCTAACCCTAATCTTGGATTGTTCTTGCGGTGTTGATTCACCCTAACCCTAACCCTAATCCTAACCCTAACCCTAATCTTGGATTGTTCTTGTAGTGTTCATTCATCCTAACCCTAACCCTAACCCTAACCCTAACCCTAACCCTAACCCTAACCCTAATCCTAACCCTAACCCTAACCCTAATCTTGGATTGTTCTTGCGGTGTTCATTCATCCTAACCCTAACCCTAACCCTAACCCTAACCCTAACCCTAACCCTAACCCTAAACCTAAACCTAAACCTAACACTAACCCTTATCTTGGATTGTTCTTGCGATGTTCATTCATCCTAACCCTAACCCTAACCCTAACCCTAACCCTAACCCTAACCCTAACCCTAAAACTAACCCTAACCCTAACACTAACCCTAACCCTTACCCTAACCCTAATCTTGGATTGCTCTTGCGGTGTTCATTCACCCTACCCCTAACCCTAACCCTAACCCTAACCCTAACCCTAACCCTAACCCTAACCCTAACCCTAACCCTAACCCTAATCTTGGATTGTTCTTGCGGTGTTCATTCACCCTAACCCTAACCCTAACCCTAACCCTAACCCTAACCCTAACCCTAATCTTGGTATGTTCTTGCGTTGTTCATTCACCCTAACCCTAACCCTAACCCTAACCCTAACCCTAACCCTAACCCTAACCCTAACCCTAACCCTAATCTTGGATTGTTCTTGTGGTGTTCATTTATCCTAACCCTAACCCTAACCCTAACCCTAACCCTAACCCTAACCCTAACCCTAACCCTAACCCTAACCCTAACCCTAATCTTGGATTGTTCTTGCGGTGTTCATTCACCCTAACCCTAACCCTAACCCGAAACCTAACCCTAACCCTAACCCTAACCCTAACCCTAACCCTAACCCTAACCCTAACCCTAACCCTAACCCTAACCCTAATCTTGGATTGTTCTTGTAGTGTTCATTCATCCTAACTATAACCCTAACCCTAACCCTAACCCTAACCCTAACCCTAACCCTAACCCTAACCCTAACCCTAACCCTAACCCTAACCCTAATCTTGGATTGTTCTTGCGGTGTTCATTCATCCTAAACCTAACCCTAACCCTAACTCTAACCCTAACCCTAACCCTAACCCTAACCCTAACCCTAACCCTAACCCTAACCCTAACCCTAACCCTAACCCTATTCTTGGATTGTTCTTCCGGTGTTCATTCACTCTAACCCTAACCCTAACCCTAACCCTAACCCTAACCCTAACCCTAACCCTAACCCTAACCCTAACCCTAACCCTAACCCTATTCTTGGATTGTTCTTGCGGTGTTCATTCATCCTAACCCTAACCCTAACCCTAACCCTAACCCTAACCCTAACCCTAAGCCTAAGCCTAACCCTAACCCTAACCCCAACCCTAACCCTAACCCTAACCCTAACCCTAACCCTAACCCTAATCTTGGATTGTTCTTGTGGTGTTCATTCATCCTAACCCTAACCCTAACCCTAACCCTAACCCTAACCCTAACCCTAACCCTAACCCTAACCCTATTCTTGGATTGTTCTTGCGGTGTTCATTCACCCTAACCCTAACCCTAACCCTAACCCTAACCCTAACCCTAACCCTAACCCTAACCCTAACCCTAATCCTATTCTTGGATTGTTCTTGCGGTGTTCATTCACCCTAACCCTAACCCTAACCCTAACCCTAACCCTAACCCTAACCCTAACCCTAACCCTAACCCTAACCCTAACCCTAACCCTAATCTTGGATTGTTCTTGCGGTGTTCATTCATCCTAACCCTAACCCTAATCCTAACCCTAACCCTAACCCTAACCCTAACCATAACCCTAACCCTAACCCTAACCCTAACCCTAACCCTAACCCTAATCTTGGATTGTTCTTGCGGTGTTCATTCACCCTAACCCTAACCCTAACCCTAACACTAACCCTAACCCTTACCCTAACCCTAATCTTGGATTGCTCTTGCGGTGTTCATTCACCCTAACCCTAACCCTAACCCTAACCCTAACCCTAACCCTAACCCTAACCCTAACCCTAATCTTGGATTGTTCTTGCGGTGTTCATTCACCCTAACCCTAACCCAAACCCTAACCCTAACCCTAACCCTAACCCTAACCCTAACCCTAACCCTAACCCTAACCCTAACCCTAACCCTAACCCTAACCCTAATCTTGGTATGTTCTTGCGTTGTTCATTCACCCTAACCTTAACCCTAACCCTAACCCTAACCCTAACCCTAACCCTAACCCTAACCCTAACCCTAATCTTGGATTGTTCTTGTGGTGTTCATTTATCCTAACCCTAACCCTAACCCTAACCCTAACCCTAACCCTAACCCTAACCCTAACCCTAATCTTGGATTGTTCTTGCGGTGTTCATTCACCCTAACCCTAACCCTAACCCTAACCCTAACCCTAACCCTAACCCTAACCCTAACCCTAACCCTAATCTTGGATTGTTCTTGTAGTGTTCATTCATCCTAACCCTAACCCTAACCCTAACCCTAACCCTAACCCTAACCCTAACCCTAACCCTAACCCTAACCCTAACCCTAACCCTAATCTTGGATTGTTCTTGCGGTGTTCATTCATCCTAAACCTAACCCTAACCCTAACCCTAACTCTAACCCTAACCCTAACCCTAACCCTAACCCTAACCCTAACCCTAACCCTAACCCTATTCTTGGATTGTTCTTCCGGTGTTCATTCACTCTAACCCTAACCCTAATCCTAACCCTAACTTTAACCCTAACCCTAACCCTAACCCTATTCTTGGATTGTTCTTGCGGTGTTCATTCATCCTAACCCTAACCCTAACCCTAACCCTAACCCTAACCCTAACCCTAACCCCAACCCTAACCCTAACCCTAACCCTAACCCTAACCCTAATCTTGGATTGTTCTTGTGGTGTTCATTCATCCTAACCCTAACCCTAACCCTAACCCTAACCCTAACCCTAACCCTAACCCTAACCCTAACCCTATTCTTGGATTGTTCTTGCGGTGTTCATTCACCCTAACCCTAACCCTAACCCTAACCCTAACCCTAACCCTAACCCTAACCCTAACCCTAACCCTAACCCTAACCCTAATCCTATTCTTGGATTGTTCTTGCGGTGTTCATTCACCCTAACCCTAACCCTAACCCTAACCCTAACCCTAACCCTAACCCTAACCCTAACCCTAACCCTAACCCTAATCTTGGATTGTTCTTGCGGTGTTCATTCATCCTAACCTTAACCCTAACCCTAACCCTAACCCTAACCCTAACCCTAACCCTAACCCTAATCTTGGATTGTTCTTGCGGTGTTCATTCACCCTAACCCTAACCCTAACCCTAACCCTAACCCTAACCCTAACCCTAACCCTAACCCTAATCTTGGATTGTTCTTGTAGTGTTCATTCATCCTAACCCTAACCCTAACCCTAATCTTGGATTGTTCTTGCGGTGTTCATTCATCCTAAACCTAACCCTAACCCTAACCCTAACCCTAACCCTAACCCTAACCCTAACCCTAACCCTAACACTAACACTAACACTAACACTAACCCTAACCGTATTCTTGGATTGTTCTTCCGGTGTTCATTCACTCTAACCCTAACCCAAACCCTAACCCTAACCCTAACCCTAACCCTAACCCTAACCCTAACCCTAACCCTAACCCTAACCCTAATCTTGGATTGTTCTTGTGGTGTTCATTCATCCTAACCCTAACCCTAACCCTAACCCTAACCCTAACCCTAACCCTAACCCTAACCCTGTTCTTGGATTGTTCTTGCGGTGTTCATTCACCCTAACCCTAACCCTAACCCTAACCCTAACCCTAACCCTAACCCTAACCCTAACCCTAACCCTAACCCTAACCCTAACCCTAATCTTGGATTGTTCTTGTGGTGTTCATTCATCCTAACCCTAACCCTAACCCTAACCCTAACCCTAACCCTAACCCTAACCCTAACCCTAACCCTAACCCTAACCCTAACCCTAATCTTGGATTGTTCTTGCGGTGTTCATTCACCCTAACCCTAACCCTAACCCTAACCCTAACCCTAACCCTAACCCTAACCCTAACCCTAACCCTAACCCTAACCCTAATCTTGGATTGTTCTTGTAGTGTTCATTCATCCTAACCCTAACCCTAACCCTAACCCTAACCCTAATCTTGGATTGTTCTTGCTGTGTTCATTCATCCTAACCCTAACCCTAACCCTAACCCTAACTCTAACCCTAACCCTAACCCTAACCCTAACCCTAACCCTAATCTTGGATTGTTCTTGCGGTGTTCATTCACCCTAACCCTAACCCTAACCCTAACCCTAACCCTAACCCTAACCCTAACCCTAATCTTGGATTGTTCTTGTAGTGTTCATTCATCCTAACCCTAACCCTAACCCTAACCCTAACCCTAACCCTAACGCTAACCCTAACCCTAACCCTAACCCTAACCCTATTCTTGGATTGCTCTTGCGGTGTACATTCACCCTAACGCTAACCCTAACCCTAACCCTAACCCTAATCCTAATCCTAACCCTAACCCTAACCCTAACCCTAACCCTAACCCTAACCCCAACCCTAACCCTAACCCTAACCCTAACCCTAACCCTAATCTTGGATTGTTCTTGTGGTGTTCATTCATCCTAACCCTAACCCTAACCCTAACCCTAACCCTAACCCTAACCCTAACCCTATTCTTGGATTGTTCTTGCGGTGTTCATTCACCCTAACCCTAACCCTAACCCTAACCCTAACCCTAACCCTAACCCTAACCCTAATCCTATTCTTGGATTGTTCTTGCGGTGTTCATTCACCCTAACCCTAACCCTAACCCTAACCCTAACCCTAACCCTAATCTTGGATTGTTCTTGCAGTGTTCATTCATCCTAACCCTAACCCTAACCCTAACCCTAACCCTAACCCTAACCCTAACCCTAACCCTAACCCTAATCTTGGATTGTTCTTGCGGTGTTCATTCACCCTAACCCTAACCCTAACCCTAACCCTAACCCTAACCCTAACCCTAATCTTGGATTGTTCTTGTAGTGTTCATTCATCCTAACCCTAACCCTAACCCTAATCTTGGATTGTTCTTGCGGTGTTCATTCATCCTAAACCTAACCCTAACCCTAACCCTAACCCTAACCCTAACCCTAACCCTAACCCTAACCCTAACACTAACACTAACACTAACAACACTAACCCTAACCGTATTCTTGGATTGTTATTCCGGTGTTCATTCACTCTAACCCTAACCCTAACCCTAACCCTAACCCTAACCCTAACCCTAACCCTAACCCTAATCTTGGATTGTTCTTGTGGTGTTCATTCATCCTAACCCTAACCCTAACCCTAACCCTAACCCTAACCCTAACCCTGTTCTTGGATTGTTCTTGCGGTGTTCATTCACCCTAACCCTAACCCTAACCCTAACCCTAACCCTAACCCTAACCCTAACCCCAACCCTAACCCTAACCCTAACCCTAACCCTAACCCTAATCTTGGATTGTTCTTGTGGTGTTCATTCATCCTAACCCTAACCCTAACCCTAACCCTAACCCTAACCCTAACCCTAACCCTATTCTTGGATTGTTCTTGCGGTGTTCATTCACCCTAACCCTAACCCTAACCCTAACCCTAACCCTAACCCTAACCCTAACCCTAACCCTAACCCTAACCCTAACCCTAATCCTATTCTTGGATTGTTCTTGCGGTGTTCATTCACCCTAACCCTAACCCTAACCCTAACCCTAACCCTAACCCTAACCCTAACCCTAACCCTAACCCTAATCTTGGATTGTTCTTGCGGTGTTCATTCATCCTAACCCTAACCCTAACCCTAACCCTAACCCTAACCCTAACCCTAATCTTGGATTGTTCTTGCGGTGTTCATTCACCCTAACCCTAACCCTAACCCTAACCCTAACCCTAACCCTAACCCTAACCCTAACCCTAACCCTAACCCTAACCCTAATCTTGGATTGTTCTTGTAGTGTTCATTCATCCTAACCCTAACCCTAACCCTAATCTTGGATTGTTCTTGCGGTGTTCATTCATCCTAAACCTAACCCTAACCCTAACCCTAACCCTAACCCTAACCCTAACCCTAACCCTAACCCTAACCCTAACACTAACACTAACACTAACACTAACCCTAACCGTATTCTTGGATTGTTCTTCCGGTGTTCATTCACTCTAACCCTAACCCTAACCCTAACCCTAACCCTAACCCTAACCCTAACCCTAACCCTACCCCTAACCCTAACCCTAACCCTAACCCTAACCCTAACCCTAACCCTAACCCTAATCTTGGATTGTTCTTGTGGTGTTCATTCATCCTAACCCTAACCCTAACCCTAACCCTAACCCTAACCCTAACCCTAACCCTAACCCTAACCCTGTTCTTGGATTGTTCTTGCGGTGTTCATTCACCCTAACCCTAACCCTAACCCTAACCCTAACCCTAACCCTAACCCTAACCCTAACCCTAACCCTAATCTTGGATTGTTCTTGTGGTGTTCATTCATCCTAACCCTAACCCTAACCCTAACCCTAACCCTAACCCTAACCCTAACCCTAACCCTAACACTAACCCTAACCCTAATCTTGGATTGTTCTTGCGGTGTTCATTCACCCTAACCCTAACCCTAACCCTAACCCTAACCCTAACCCTAACCCTAACCCTAACCCTAACCCTAACCCTAACCCTAACCCTAACCCTAATCTTGGATTGTTCTTGTAGTGTTCATTCATCCTAACCCTAACCCTAACCCTAACCCTAACCCTAATCTTGGATTGTTCTTGCTGTGTTCATTCATCCTAACCCTAACCCTAACCCTAACCCTAACTCTAACCCTAACCCTAACCCTAACCCTAACCCTAACCCTAATCTTGGATTGTTCTTGCGGTGTTCATTCACCCTAACCCTAACCCTAACCCTAACCCTAACCCTAACCCTAACCCTAACCCTAACCCTAATCTTGGATTGTTCTTGCAGTGTTCATTCATCCTAACCCTAACCCTAACCCTAACCCTAACCCTAACCCTAACCCTAACCCTAACCCTAACCCTAATCTTGGATTGTTCTTGCGGTGTTCATTCACCCTAACCCTAACCCTAACCCTAACCCTAACCCTAACCCTAACCCTAATCTTGGATTGTTCTTGTAGTGTTCATTCATCCTAACCCTAACCCTAACCCTAATCTTGGATTGTTCTTGCGGTGTTCATTCATCCTAAACCTAACCCTAACCCTAACCCTAACCCTAACCCTAACCCTAACCCTAACCCTAACCCTAACACTAACACTAACACTAACAACACTAACCCTAACCGTATTCTTGGATTGTTATTCCGGTGTTCATTCACTCTAACCCTAACCCTAACCCTAACCCTAACCCTAACCCTAACCCTAACCCTAACCCTAATCTTGGATTGTTCTTGTGGTGTTCATTCATCCTAACCCTAACCCTAACCCTAACCCTAACCCTAACCCTAACCCTGTTCTTGGATTGTTCTTGCGGTGTTCATTCACCCTAACCCTAACCCTAACCCTAACCCTAACCCTAACCCTAACCCTAACCCCAACCCTAACCCTAACCCTAACCCTAACCCTAACCCTAATCTTGGATTGTTCTTGTGGTGTTCATTCATCCTAACCCTAACCCTAACCCTAACCCTAACCCTAACCCTAACCCTAACCCTATTCTTGGATTGTTCTTGCGGTGTTCATTCACCCTAACCCTAACCCTAACCCTAACCCTAACCCTAACCCTAACCCTAACCCTAACCCTAACCCTAACCCTAACCCTAATCCTATTCTTGGATTGTTCTTGCGGTGTTCATTCACCCTAACCCTAACCCTAACCCTAACCCTAACCCTAACCCTAACCCTAACCCTAACCCTAACCCTAATCTTGGATTGTTCTTGCGGTGTTCATTCATCCTAACCCTAACCCTAACCCTAACCCTAACCCTAACCCTAACCCTAATCTTGGATTGTTCTTGCGGTGTTCATTCACCCTAACCCTAACCCTAACCCTAACCCTAACCCTAACCCTAACCCTAACCCTAACCCTAACCCTAACCCTAACCCTAATCTTGGATTGTTCTTGTAGTGTTCATTCATCCTAACCCTAACCCTAACCCTAATCTTGGATTGTTCTTGCGGTGTTCATTCATCCTAAACCTAACCCTAACCCTAACCCTAACCCTAACCCTAACCCTAACCCTAACCCTAACCCTAACCCTAACACTAACACTAACACTAACACTAACCCTAACCGTATTCTTGGATTGTTCTTCCGGTGTTCATTCACTCTAACCCTAACCCTAACCCTAACCCTAACCCTAACCCTAACCCTAACCCTAACCCTACCCCTAACCCTAACCCTAACCCTAACCCTAACCCTAACCCTAACCCTAACCCTAATCTTGGATTGTTCTTGTGGTGTTCATTCATCCTAACCCTAACCCTAACCCTAACCCTAACCCTAACCCTAACCCTAACCCTAACCCTAACCCTGTTCTTGGATTGTTCTTGCGGTGTTCATTCACCCTAACCCTAACCCTAACCCTAACCCTAACCCTAACCCTAACCCTAACCCTAACCCTAACCCTAATCTTGGATTGTTCTTGTGGTGTTCATTCATCCTAACCCTAACCCTAACCCTAACCCTAACCCTAACCCTAACCCTAACCCTAACCCTAACACTAACCCTAACCCTAATCTTGGATTGTTCTTGCGGTGTTCATTCACCCTAACCCTAACCCTAACCCTAACCCTAACCCTAACCCTAACCCTAACCCTAACCCTAACCCTAACCCTAACCCTAATCTTGGATTGTTCTTGTAGTGTTCATTCATCCTAACCCTAACCCTAACCCTAACCCTAACCCTAATCTTGGATTGTTCTTGCTGTGTTCATTCATCCTAACCCTAACCCTAACCCTAACCCTAACTCTAACCCTAACCCTAACCCTAACCCTAACCCTAACCCTAATCTTGGATTGTTCTTGCGGTGTTCATTCACCCTAACCCTAACCCTAACCCTAACCCTAACCCTAACCCTAACCCTAACCCTAACCCTAATCTTGGATTGTTCTTGTAGTGTTCATTCATCCTAACCCTAACCCTAACCCTAACCCTAACCCTAACCCTAACCCTAACCCTATTCTTGGATTGCTCTTGCGGTGTACATTCACCCTAACGCTAACCCTAACCCTAACCCTAACCCTAATCCTAATCCTAACCCTAACCCTAACCCTAACCCTAACCCTAACCCTAACCCCAACCCTAACCCTAACCCTAACCCTAATCCTAATCCTAACCCTAACCCTAACCCCAACCCTAACCCTAACCCTAACCCTAACCCTAACCCTAACCCTAACCCCAACCCTAACCCTAACCCTAACCCTAATCCTAATCCTAACCCTAACCCTAACCCTAACCCTAACCCTAACCCTAACCCTAACCCTAACCCTAACCCTAACCCTATTCTTGGATTGTTCTTGCGGTGTTCATTCACCCTAACCCTAACCCTAACCCTAACCCTAACCCTAACCCTAACCCTAACCCTAATCCTATTCTTGGATTGTTCTTGCGGTGTTCATTCACCCTAACCCTAACCCTAACCCTAACCCTAACCCTAACCCTAACCCTAACCCTAACCCTAACCCTAACCCTAACCCTAATCTTGGATTGTTCTTGCGGTGTTCATTCATCCTAACCCTAACCCTAACCCTAACCCTAACCCTAACCCTAACCCTAACCCTAATCTTGGATTGTTCTTGCGGTGTTCATTCACCCTAACCCTAACCCTAACCCTAACCCTAACCCTAACCCTAACCCTAACCCTAATCTTGGATTGTTCTTGTAGTGTTCATTCATCCTAACCCTAACCCTAACCCTAATCTTGGATTGTTCTTGCGGTGTTCATTCATCCTAAACCTAACCCTAACCCTAACCCTAACCCTAACCCTAACCCTAACCCTAACACTAACACTAACACTAACACTAACACTAACACTAACCCTAACCGTATTCTTGGATTGTTCTTCCGGTGTTCATTCACTCTAACCCTAACCCTAACCCTAACCCTAACCCTAACCCTAACCCTAACCCTAACCCTAATCTTGGATTGTTCTTGTGGTGTTCATTCATCCTAACCCTAACCCTAACCCTAACCCTAACCCTAACCCTAACCCTAACCCTGTTCTTGGATTGTTCTTGCGGTGTTCATTCACCCTAACCCTAACCCTAACCCTAACCCTAACCCTAACCCTAACCCTAACCCTAACCCTAACCCTAACCCTAACCCTAACCCTAACCCTAACCCTAACCCTAATCTTGGATTGTTCTTGTGGTGTTCATTCATCCTAACCCTAACCCTAACCCTAACCCTAACCCTAACCCTAACCCTAACCCTAATCTTGGATTGTTCTTGCGGTGTTCATTCACCCTAACCCTAACCCTAACCCTAACCCTAACCCTAACCCTAACCCTAACCCTAACCCTAATCTTGGATTGTTCTTGTAGTGTTCATTCATCCTAACCCTAACCCTAACCCTAACCCTAACCCTAACCCTAATCTTGGATTGTTCTTGCTGTGTTCATTCATCCTAACCCTAACCCTAACCCTAACCCTAACTCTAACCCTAACCCTAACCCTAACCCTAACCCTAACCCTAACCCTAACCCTAACCCTAACCCTAACCCTAACCCTAACCCTAATCTTGGATTGTTCTTGCGGTGTTCATTCACCCTAACCCTAACCCTAACCCTAACCCTAACCCTAACCCTAACCCTAACCCTAACCCTAATCTTGGAT
>NW_028113109.1:155000-172500 GCF_964234715.1 Podarcis melisellensis | reverse complement strand
ACCCTAACCCTAACCCTAACCCTAACCCTAATCTTGGATTGTTCTTGCGGTGTTCATTCATCCTAAACCTAACCCTAACCCTAACTCTAACCCTAACCCTAACCCTAACCCTAACCCTAAGCCTAACCCTATTCTTGGATTGTTCTTCCGGTGTTCATTCACTCTAACCCTAACCCTAACCCTAACCCTAACCCTAACCCTAACCCTAACCCTAACCCTAACCCTAACCCTAACCCTACTCTTGGATTGTTCTTGCGGTCTTCATTCACCCTAACCCTAACCCTAACCCTAACCCTAACCTTAACACTAACCCTATCCCTATTCTTGGATTGTTCTTGCGGTGTTCATTCACCCTAACCCTAACCCTAACCCTAACCCTAACCCTAACCCTAACCCAACCCTAACCCTAACCCTAACCCTAACCCTAACCCTAACCCTAACCCTAACCCTAACCCTAACCCTAACCCTAACCCTAACCCTAATCTTGGATTGTTCTTGTAGTGTTCATTCATCCTAACCCTAACCCTAACCCCAACCGTAACCCTAACCCTAACCCTAATCTTGGATTGGTCTTGTGGTGTTCATTCATCCTATCCCTAACCCTAACCCTAACCCTAACCCTAACCCTAACCCTAACCCTAACCCTAACCCCAACCCTAACCCTAACCCTATTCTTGGATTGTTCTTGCGGTGTTCATTCACCCTAACCCTAACCCTAACTCTAACCCTAACCCTAACCCTAACCCTATTCCTAACCCTAACCCTAACCCTAACCCTAACCCTAACCCTATTCTTGGATTTTTCTTGCGGTGTTCATTCACCCTAACCCTAACCCTAACCCTAACCCCAACCCTAACCCCAACCCTAACCCTAACCCTAACCCTAACCCTAATCTTGGATTGTTCTTGTGGTGTTCATTCATCCTAACCCTAACCCTAACCCTAACCCTAACCCTAACCCTAACCCTAACCCTAACCCTAACCCTAACCCTAACCCTAACCCTATTCTTGGATTGTTCTTGCGGTGTTCATTCACCCTAACCCTAACCCTAACCCTCACCCTAACCCTAATCTTGGATTTTTCTTGTGGTGTTCATTCATCCTAACCCTAACCCTAACCCTAACCCTAACCCTAACCCTAACCCTAACCCTAACCCTAACCCTAACCCTATTCTTGGATTGTTCTTGCGGTGTTCATTCACCCTAACCCTAACCCTAACCCTAACACTAACCCTAACCCTAATCTTGGATTGTTCTTGTGGTGTTCATTCATCCTACCCCTAACCCTAACCCTAACCCTAACCCTAACCCTAACCCTAACCCTAACCCTAACCCTAACCCTAACCCTAACCCTAACCCTAACCCTAATCTTGGATTGTTCTTGCGGTGTTCATTCATCCTAAACCTAACCCTAACCCTAACCCTAACCCTAACCCTAACCCTAACCCTAATCTTGGATTGTTCTTGCGGTGTTCATTCATCCTAAACCTAACCCTAACCCTAACCCTAACCCTAACCCTAATCTTGGATTGTTCTTGTAGTGTTCATTCATCCTAACCCTAACCCTACCCTAACCCTAACCCTAATCTTGGATTGTTCTTGCGGTGTTCATTCATCCTAAACCTAACCCTTACCCTAACTCTAACCCTAACCCTAACCCTAACCCTAACCCTAGCCCTAACCCTAACCCTAACCCTAACCCTAACCCTAACCCTAACCCTAACCCTAACCCTATTCTTGGATTGTTCTTCCGGTGTTCATTCACTCTAACCCTAACCCTAACCCTAACCTTAACCCTAACCCTAACCCTAACCCTAACCCTAACCCTAACCCTCACCCTAACCCTAATCTTGGATTGTTCTTGCGGTCTTCATTCACCCTAACCCTAACCATAACCCTAACCCTAACCCTATCCCTATTCTTGGATTGTTCTTGCGGTGTTCATTCACCCTAACCCTAACCCTAACCCTAACCCTAACCCTAACCCTAACCCTAACCCTAACCCTAACCCTAACCCAACCCTAACCCTAACCCTAACCCTAACCCTAACCCTAACCCTAATCTTGGATTGTTCTTGTAGTGTTCATTCATCCTAACCCTAACCCTAACCCTAACCCTAACCCTAATCTTGGATTGTTCTTGCGGTGTTCATTCATCCTAAACCTAACCCTAACCCTAACCCTAACCCTAACCCTAACCCTAACCCTAACCCTAACCCTAACCCTAACCTTAACCCTAACCCTAACACTAACACTAACAATAACACTAACACTAACACTAACACTAACACTAACCCTTATCTTGGATTGTTCTTGCGGTGTTCATTCATCCTAACCCTAACCCTAACCCTAACCCTAACCCTAACCCTAACCCTAACCCTAACCCTAACCCCAACCCTAACCCCAACCCTAACCCTAACCCTAACCCTAATCTTGGATTGTTCTTGTGGTGTTCATTCATCCTAACCCTAACCCTAACCCTAACCCTAACCCTAACCCTAGCCCTAGCCCTAACCCTAACCCTATTCTTGGATTGTTCTTGCGGTGTTCATTCACCCTAACCCTAACCCTAACCCTAACCCTAACCCTAACCCTAACCCTAACCCTAACCCTAACCCTAACCCTATTCTTGGATTGTTCTTGCAGTGTTCATTCACCCTAACCCTAACCCTTACCCTAACCCCAACCCTAACCCTAACCCTAATCTTGGATTGTTCTTGTGGTGTTAATTCATCCTAACCCTAACCCTAACCCTAACCCTAACCCTAACCCTAACCCTATTCTTGGATTGTTCTTGCGGTGTTCATTCACCCTAACCCTAACCCTAACCCTAACCCTAACCCTAACCCTAACCCTAACCCTAACCCTAACCCCAACCCTAACCCCAACCCTAACCCTAACCCTAACCCTAACCCTAATCTTGGATTGTTCTTGTGGTGTTCATTCATCCTAACCCTAACCCTAACCCTAACCCTAACCCTAACCCTAACCCTAACCCTAACCCTAACCCTAACCCTAACCCTAACCCTAACCCTAACCCTAACCCTATTCTTGGATTGTTCTTGCGGTGTTCATTCACCCTAACCCTAACCCTAACCCTAACCCTAATCTTGGATTTTTCTTGTGGTGTTCATTCACCCTAACCCTAACCCTAACCCTAACCCTAACCCTAACCCTAACCCTAACCCTATTCTTGGATTGTTCTTGCGGTGTTCATTCACCCTAACCCTAACCCTAACCCTAACACTAACCCTAACCCTAATCTTGGATTGTTCTTGTGGTGTTCATTCATCCTACCCCTAACCCTAACCCTAACCCTAACCCTAACCCTAACCCTAACCCTAACCCTAATCTTGGATTGTTCTTGCGGTGTTCATTCATCCTAAACCTAACCCTAACCCTAACCCTAACCCTAACCCTAACCCTAACCCTAACCCTAATCTTGGATTGTTCTTGCGGTGTTCATTCATCCTAAACCTAACCCTAACCCTAACCCTAACCCTAACCCTAATCTTGGATTGTTCTTGTAGTGTTCATTCATCCTAACCCTAACCCTAACCCTAACCCTAACCCTAATCTTGGATTGTTCTTGCGGTGTTCATTCATCCTAAACCTAACCCTTACCCTAACTCTAACCCTAACCCTAACCCTAACCCTAGCCCTAACCCTAACCCTAACCCTAACCCTAACCCTAACCCTAACCCTATTCTTGGATTGTTCTTCCGGTGTTCATTCACTCTAACCCTAACCCTAACCCTAACCTTAACCCTAACCCTAACCCTAACCCTAACCCTAACCCTAACCCTAACCCTCACCCTAACCCTAATCTTGGATTGTTCTTGCGGTCTTCATTCACCCTAACCCTAACCATAACCCTAACCCTAACCCTATCCCTATTCTTGGATTGTTCTTGCGGTGTTCATTCACCCTAACCCTAACCCTAACCCTAACGCTAACCCTAACCCTAACCCTAACCCTAACCCTAACCCTAACCCTAACCCTAACCCTAACCCTAACCCTAACCCTAACCCAACCCTAACCCTAACCCTAACCCTAACCCTAACCCTAACCCTAACCCTAATCTTGGATTGTTCTTGTAGTGTTCATTCATCCTAACCCTAACCCTAACCCTAACCCTAACCCTAATCTTGGATTGTTCTTGCGGTGTTCATTCATCCTAACCCTAACCCTAACCCTAACCCTAACCCTAACCCTAACCCTAACCCTAACCTTAACCCTAACCCTAACACTAACACTAACACTAACAATAACACTAACACTAACACTAACACTAACCCTTATCTTGGATTGTTCTTGCGGTGTTCATTCATCCTAACCCTAACCCTAACCCTAACCCTAACCCTAACCCTAACCCTAACCCTAACCCCAACCCTAACCCCAACCCTAACCCTAACCCTAACCCTAATCTTGGATTGTTCTTGTGGTGTTCATTCATCCTAACCCTAACCCTAACCCTAACCCTAACCCTAACCCTAGCCCTAGCCCTAACCCTAACCCTATTTTTGGATTGTTCTTGCGGTGTTCATTCACCCTAACCCTAACCCTAACCCTAACCCTAACCCTAACCCTAACCCTAACCCTAACCCTAACCCTATTCTTGGATTGTTCTTGCGGTGTTCATTCACCCTAACCCTAACCCTTACCCTAACCCCAACCCTAACCCTAACCCTAATCTTGGATTGTTCTTGTGGTGTTAATTCATCCTAACCCTAACCCTAACCCTAACCCTAACCCTAACCCTAACCCTATTCTTGGATTGTTCTTGCGGTGTTCATTCACCCTAACCCTAACCCTAACCCCAACCCTAACCCTAACCCTAACCCTAACCCTAACCCTAACCCTAACCCTAACCCTATTCTTGGATTGTTCTTGCGGTGTTCATTCACCCTAACCCTAACTCTAACCCTCACCCTAACCCTAATTTTGGATTGTTCTTGTGGTGTTCATTCATCCTAACCCTAACCCTAACCCTAACCCTAACCCTAACCCTAACCCTAACCCTAACCCTAACCCTAACCCTAACCCTAACCCTAACCCTAACCCTAATCTTGGATTGTTCTTGCGGTGTTCATTCATCCTAAACCTAACCCTAACCCTAACCCTAACCCTAACCCTAATCTTGGATTGTTCTTGCGGTGTTCATTCACCCTAACCCTAACCCTAACACTAACCCTAACCCTAACCCTAACCCTAATCTTGGATTGTCCTTGTAGTGTTCATTCATCCTAACCCTAACCCTACCCTAACCCTAACCCTAATCTTGGATTGTTCTTGCGGTGTTCATTCATCCTAAACCTAACCCTTACCCTAACTCTAACCCTAACCCTAACCCTAACCCTAACCCTAGCCCTAACCCTAACCCTAACCCTAACCCTAACCCTAACCCTAACCCTAACCCTAACCCTATTCTTGGATTGTTCTTCCGGTGTTCATTCACTCTAACCCTAACCCTAACCCTAACCTTAACCCTAACCCTAACCCTAACCCTAACCCTAACCCTCACCCTAACCCTAATCTTGGATTGTTCTTGCGGTCTTCATTCACCCTAACCCTAACCATAACCCTAACCCTAACCCTATCCCTATTCTTGGATTGTTCTTGCGGTGTTCATTCACCCTAACCCTAACCCTAACCCTAACCCTAACCCTAACCCTAACCCTAACCCTAACCCTAACCCTAACCCTAACCCAACCCTAACCCTAACCCTAACCCTAACCCTAACCCTAACCCTAATCTTGGATTGTTCTTGTAGTGTTCATTCATCCTAACCCTAACCCTAACCCTAACCCTAACCCTAATCTTGGATTGTTCTTGCGGTGTTCATTCATCCTAAACCTAACCCTAACCCTAACCCTAACCCTAACCCTAACCCTAACCCTAACCCTAACCCTAACCCTAACCCTAACCTTAACCCTAACCCTAACACTAACACTAACAATAACACTAACACTAACACTAACACTAACACTAACCCTTATCTTGGATTGTTCTTGCGGTGTTCATTCATCCTAACCCTAACCCTAACCCTAACCCTAACCCTAACCCTAACCCTAACCCCAACCCTAACCCCAACCCTAACCCTAACCCTAACCCTAATCTTGGATTGTTCTTGTGGTGTTCATTCATCCTAACCCTAACCCTAACCCTAACCCTAACCCTAACCCTAGCCCTAGCCCTAACCCTAACCCTATTCTTGGATTGTTCTTGCGGTGTTCATTCACCCTAACCCTAACCCTAACCCTAACCCTAACCCTAACCCTAACCCTAACCCTATTCTTGGATTGTTCTTGCGGTGTTCATTCACCCTAACCCTAACCCTTACCCTAACCCCAACCCTAACCCTAACCCTAATCTTGGATTGTTCTTGTGGTGTTAATTCATCCTAACCCTAACCCTAACCCTAACCCTAACCCTAACCCTAACCCTAACCCTATTCTTGGATTGTTCTTGCGGTGTTCATTCACCCTAACCCTAACCCTAACCCTAACCCTAACCCTAACCCTAACCCTAACCCTAACCCTAACCCTAACCCCAACCCTAACCCCAACCCTAACCCTAACCCTAACCCTAACCCTAATCTTGGATTGTTCTTGTGGTGTTCATTCATCCTAACCCTAACCCTAACCCTAACCCTAACCCTAACCCTAACCCTAACCCTAACCCTAACCCTAACCCTAACCCTATTCTTGGATTGTTCTTGCGGTGTTCATTCACCCTAACCCTAACCCTAACCCTAACCCTAATCTTGGATTTTTCTTGTGGTGTTCATTCACCCTAACCCTAACCCTAACCCTAACCCTAACCCTAACCCTAACCCTATTCTTGGATTGTTCTTGCGGTGTTCATTCACCCTAACCCTAACCCTAACCCTAACACTAACCCTAACCCTAATCTTGGATTGTTCTTGTGGTGTTCATTCATCCTAACCCTAACCCTAACCCTAACCCTAACCCTAACCCTAACCCTAACCCTAACCCTAATCTTGGATTGTTCTTGCGGTGTTCATTCATCCTAAACCTAACCCTAACCCTAACCCTAACCCTAACCCTAACCCTAACCCTAACCCTAATCTTGGATTGTTCTTGCGGTGTTCATTCATCCTAAACCTAACCCTAACCCTAACCCTAACCCTAACCCTAATCTTGGATTGTTCTTGTAGTGTTCATTCATCCTAACCCTAACCCTAACCCTAACCCTAACCCTAATCTTGGATTGTTCTTGCGGTGTTCATTCATCCTAAACCTAACCCTTACCCTAACTCTAACCCTAACCCTAACCCTAACCCTAGCCCTAACCCTAACCCTAACCCTAACCCTAACCCTAACCCTAACCCTAACCCTAACCCTAACCCTATTCTTGGATTGTTCTTCCGGTGTTCATTCACTCTAACCCTAACCCTAACCCTAACCTTAACCCTAACCCTAACCCTAACCCTAACCCTAACCCTAACCCTCACCCTAACCCTAATCTTGGATTGTTCTTGCGGTCTTCATTCACCCTAACCCTAACCATAACCCTAACCCTAACCCTATCCCTATTCTTGGATTGTTCTTGCGGTGTTCATTCACCCTAACCCTAACCCTAACCCTAACGCTAACCCTAACCCTAACCCTAACCCTAACCCTAACCCTAACCCTAACCCTAACCCTAACCCAACCCTAACCCTAACCCTAACCCTAACCCTAACCCTAACCCTAACCCTAATCTTGGATTGTTCTTGTAGTGTTCATTCATCCTAACCCTAACCCTAACCCTAACCCTAACCCTAATCTTGGATTGTTCTTGCGGTGTTCATTCATCCTAAACCTAACCCTAACCCTAACCCTAACCCTAACCCTAACCCTAACCCTAACCCTAACCCTAACCTTAACCCTAACCCTAACACTAACACTAACACTAACACTAACAATAACACTAACACTAACACTAACACTAACCCTTATCTTGGATTGTTCTTGCGGTGTTCATTCATCCTAACCCTAACCCTAACCCTAACCCTAACCCTAACCCTAACCCTAACCCTAACCCCAACCCTAACCCCAACCCTAACCCTAACCCTAACCCTAATCTTGGATTGTTCTTGTGGTGTTCATTCATCCTAACCCTAACCCTAACCCTAACCCTAACCCTAACCCTAGCCCTAACCCTAACCCTATTTTTGGATTGTTCTTGCGGTGTTCATTCACCCTAACCCTAACCCTAACCCTAACCCTAACCCTAACCCTAACCCTAACCCTATTCTTGGATTGTTCTTGTGGTGTTCATTCACACTAACCCTAACCCTTACCCTAACCCCAACCCTAACCCTAACCCTAATCTTGGATTGTTCTTGTGGTGTTAATTCATCCTAACCCTAACCCTAACCCTAACCCTAACCCTAACCCTAACCCTAACCCTATTCTTGGATTGTTCTTGCGGTGTTCATTCACCCTAACCCTAACCCTAACCCTAACCCTAACCCTAACCCTAACCCTAACCCTAATCCTAACCCTAACCCTAACCCTATTCTTGGATTGTTCTTGCGGTGTTCATTCACCCTAACCCTAACTCTAACCCTCACCCTAACCCTAATTTTGGATTGTTCTTGTGGTGTTCATTCATCCTAACCCTAACCCTAACCCTAACCCTAACCCTAACCCTAACCCTAACCCTAACCCTAACCCTAACCCTAACCCTAACCCTAATCTTGGATTGTTCTTGCGGTGTTCATTCATCCTAAACCTAACCCTAACCCTAACCCTAACCCTAACCCTAATCTTGGATTGTTCTTGCGGTGTTCATTCACCCTAACCCTAACCCTAACCCTAACCCTAACCCTAACCCTAACCCTGATCTTGGATTGTTCTTGTAGTGTTCATTCATCCTAACCCTAACCCTAACCCTAACCCTAACCCTAACCCTAACCCTAACCCAAATCTTGGATTGTTCTTGCGGTGTTCATTCATCCTAAACCTAACCCTTACCCTAACTCTAACCCTAACCCTAACCCTAACCCTAACCCTAACCCTAACCCTAACCCTAACCCTATTCTTGGATTGTTCTTCCGGTGTTCATTCACTCTAACCCTAACCCTAACCCTAACCGTAACCGTAACCCTAACCCTAACCCTAACCCTAACCCTAACCCTAACCCTCACCCTAACCCTCACCCTAACCCTAATCTTGGATTGTTCTTGCGGTCTTCATTCACCCTAACCCTAACCCTAACCCTAACCCTAACCCTAACCCTATCCCTATTCTTGGATTGTTCTTGCGGTGTTCATTCACCCTAACCCTAACCCTAACCCTAACCCTAACCCTAACCCTAACCCTAACCCTAACCCTAATCGTGGAATGTTCTTGTAGTGTTCATTCATCCTAACCCTAACACTAACCCTAACCCTAACCCTAACCCTAATCTTGGATTGTTCTTGCGGTGTTCATTCATCCTAAACCTAACCCTAACCCTAACCCTAACCCTAACCCTAACCCTAACCCTAACCCTAACACTAACACTAACACTAACACTAACACTAACACTAACACTAACACTAACCCTTATCATGGATTGTTCTTGCGGTGTTCATTCATCCTAACCCTAACCCTAACCCTAACCCTAACCCTAACCCTAACCCTAACCCCAACCCTAACCCCAACCCTAACCCTAACCCTAACCCTAACCCTAATCTTGGATTGTTCTTGTGGTGTTCATTCATCCTAACCCTAACCCTAACCCTAACCATAACCCTAACCCTAACCCTAACCCTAACCCGAACCCGAACCCTAACCCTAACCCTAACCCTAACCCTAACCCTAACCCTATTCTTGGATTGTTCTTGCGGTGTTCATTCACCCTAACCCTAACCCTAACCCTAACCCTAACCCTAACCCTAACCCTAACCCTAACCCTAACCCTATTCTTGGATTGTTCTTGCGGTGTTCATTCACCCTAACCCTAACCCTTACCGTAACCCCAACCCTAACCCTAACCCTAATCTTGGATTGTTCTTGTGGTGTTCATTCATCCTAACCCTAACCCTAACCCTAACCCTAACCCTATTCTTGGATTGTTCTTGCGGTGTTCATTCACCCTAACCCTAACCCTAACCCTAACCCTAACCCTAACCCTAACCCTAACCCTAACCCTAACCCTAACCCTAACCCTAACCCTATTCTTGGATTGTTCTTGCGGTGTTCATTCACCCTAACCCTAACCCTAACCCTAACCCTAACCCTAACCCTAACCCTAACCCTAACCCTAACCCTATTCTTGGATTGTTCTTGCGGTGTTCATTCACCCTAACCCTAACCCTAACCCCAAACCTAACCCCAACCCTAACCCTAACCCTAACCCTAATCTTGGATTGTTCTTGTGGTGTTCATTCATCCTAACCCTAACCCTAACCCTAACCCTAACCCTAACCCTAACCCTAACCCTAACCCTAACCCTATTCTTGGATTGTTCTTGCGGTGTTCATTCACCCTAACCCTAACCCTAACCCTAACCCTCACCCTAACCCTAATCTTGGATTTTTCTTGTGGTGTTCATTCATCCTAACCCTAACCCTAACCCTAACCCTAACCCTAACCCTAACCCTAACCCTAACCCTAACCCTAACCCTATTCTTGGATTGTTCTTGCGGTGTTCATTCACCCTAACCCTAACCCTAACCCTAACACTAACCCTAACCCTAATCTTGGATTGTTCTTGTGGTGTTCATTCATCCTACCCCTAACCCTAACCCTAACCCTAACCCTAACCCTAACCCTAACCCTAACCCTAACCCTAATCTTGGATTGTTCTTGCGGTGTTCATTCATCCTAACCCTAACCCTAACCCTAACCCTAACCCTAACCCTAACCCTAACCCTAACCCTAACCCTAATCTTGGATTGTTCTTGCGGTGTTCATTCATCCTAAACCTAACCCTAACCCTAACCCTAACCCTAACCCTAACCCTAATCTTGGATTGTTCTTGTAGTGTTCATTCATCCTAACCCTAACCCTAACCCTAACCCTAACCCTAATCTTGGATTGTTCTTGCGGTGTTCATTCATCCTAAACCTAACCCTTACCCTAACTCTAACCCTAACCCTAACCCTAACCCTAACCCTAACCCTAGCCCTAACCCTAACCCTAACCCTAACCCTAACCCTATTCTTGGATTGTTCTTCCGGTGTTCATTCACTCTAACCCTAACCCTAACCCTAACCTTAACCCTAACCCTAACCCTAACCCTAACCCTAACCCTAACCCTAACCCTCACCCTAACCCTAATCTTGGATTGTTCTTGCGGTCTTCATTCACCCTAACCCTAACCATAACCCTAACCCTAACCCTATCCCTATTCTTGGATTGTTCTTGCGGTGTTCATTCACCCTAACCCTAACCCTAACCTTAACCCTAACCCTAACCCTAACCCTAACCCTAACCCTAACCCTAACCCTAATCTTGGATTGTTCTTGTAGTGTTCATTCATCCTAACCCTAACCCTAACCCTAACCCTAACCCTAATCTTGGATTGTTCTTGCGGTGTTCATTCATCCTAAACCTAACCCTAACCCTAACCCTAACCCTAACCCTAACCCTAACCCTAACCCTAACCCTAACCCTAACAATAACAATAACACTAACACTAACACTAACACTAACCCTTATCTTGGATTGTTCTTGCGGTGTTCATTCATCCTAACCCTAACCCTAACCCTAACCCTAACCCTAACCCTAACCCTAACCCTAACCCTAACCCTAACCCTAACCCTAACCCCAACCCTAACCCCAACCCTAACCCTAACCCTAACCCTAACCCTAATCTTGGATTGTTCTTGTGGTGTTCATTCATCCTAACCCTAACCCTAACCCTAACCCTAACCCTAACCCTAACCCTAGCCCTAACCCTAACCCTATTCTTGGATTGTTCTTGCGGTGTTCATTCACCCTAACCCTAACCCTAACCCTAACCCTAACCCTAACCCTAACCCTAACCCTAACCCTAACCCTATTCTTGGATTGTTCTTGCGGTGTTCATTCACCCTAACCCTAACCCTTACCCTAACCCCAACCCTAACCCTAACCCTAATCTTGGATTGTTCTTGCGGTGTTCATTCATCCTAAACCTAACCCTAACCCTAACCCTAACCCTAACCCTAATCTTGGATTGTTCTTGTAGTGTTCATTCACCCTAACCCTAACCCTAACCCTAACCCTAACCCTAACCCTAACCCTAACCCTAACCCTAACCCTAATCTTGGATTGTTCTTGCGGTGTTCATTCATCCTAAACCTAACCCTAACCCTAACCCTAACCCTAACCCTAATCTTGGATTGTTCTTGCGGTGTTCATTCACCCTAACCCTAACCCTAACACTAACCCTAACCCTAACCCTAACCCTAATCTTGGATTGTTCTTGTAGTGTTCATTCATCCTAACCCTAACCCTAACCCTAACCCTAACCCAAATCTTGGATTGTTCTTGCGGTGTTCATTCATCCTAAACCTAACCCTTACCCTAACTCTAACCCTAACCCTAACCCTAACCCTAACCCTAACCCTAACCCTAACCCTAACCCTAACCCTAACCCTATTCTTGGATTGTTCTTCCGGTGTTCATTCACTCTAACCCTAACCCTAACCCTAACCGTAACCGTAACCCTAACCCTAACCCTAACCCTAACCCTAACCCTAACCCTCACCCTCACCCTAACCCTAATCTTGGATTGTTCTTGCGGTCTTCATTCACCCTAACCCTAACCCTAACCCTAACCCTAACCCTATCCCTATTCTTGGATTGTTCTTGCGGTGTTCATTCACCCTAACCCTAACCCTAACCCTAACCCTAACCCTAACCCTTACCCTAACCCTAACCCTAACCCTAATCGTGGATTGTTCTTGTAGTGTTCATTCATCCTAACCCTAACACTAACCCTAACCCTAACCCTAACCCTAATCTTGGATTGTTCTTGCGGTGTTCATTCATCCTAAACCTAACCCTAACCCTAACCCTAACCCTAACCCTAACCCTAACCCTAACCCTAACACTAACACTAACACTAACACTAACACTAACACTAACACTAACCCTTATCATGGATTGTTCTTGCGGTGTTCATTCATCCTAACCCTAACCCTAACCCTAACCCTAACCCTAACCCTAACCCTAACCCCAACCCTACCCCCAACCCTAACCCTAACCCTAACCCTAACCCTAATCTTGGATTGTTCTTGTGGTGTTCATTCATCCTAACCCTAACCCTAACCCTAACCCTAACCCTAACCCTAACCCTAACCCTATTCTTGGATTGTTCTTGCGGTGTTCATTCACCCTAACCCTAACCCTAACCCTAACCCTAACCCTAACCCTATTCTTGGATTGTTCTTGCGGTGTTCATTCACCCTAACCCTAACCCTTACCGTAACCCCAACCCTAACCCTAACCCTAATCTTGGATTGTTCTTGTGGTGTTCATTCATCCTAACCCTAACCCTAACCCTAACCCTAACCCTAATCTTGGATTGTTCTTGCGGTGTTCATTCACCCTAACCCTAACCCTAACCCTAACCCTAACCCTAACCCTAACCCTAACCCTAACCCTAACCCTAATCTTGGATTGTTCTTGCGGTGTTCATTCATCCTAAACCTAACCCTAACCCTAACCCTAACCCTAACCCTAATCTTGGATTGTTCTTGCGGTGTTCATTCACCCTAACCCTAACCCTAACACTAACCCTAACCCTAACCCTAACCCTAATCTTGGATTGTTCTTGTAGTGTTCATTCATCCTAACCCTAACCCTAACCCTAACCCTAACCCTAACCCAAATCTTGGATTGTTCTTGCGGTGTTCATTCATCCTAAACCTAACCCTTACCCTAACTCTAACCCTAACCCTAACCCTAACCCTAACCCTAACCCTAACCCTAACCCTAACCATAACCCTAACCCTAACCCTAACCCTAACCCTATTCTTGGATTGTTCTTCCGGTGTTCATTCACTCTAACCCTAACCCTAACCGTAACCGTAACCCTAACCCTAACCCTAACCCTAACCCTAACCCTAACCCTAACCCTCACCCTAACCCTAATCTTGGATTGTTCTTGCGGTCTTCATTCACCCTAACCCCAACCCTAACCCTAACCCTAACCCTAACCCTATCCCTATTCTTGGATTGTTCTTGCGGTGTTCATTCACCCTAACCCTAACCCTAACCCTAACCCTAACCCTAACCCTAACCCTAACCCTAACCCTAACCCTAACCCTAACCCTAACCCTAACCCTAACCCTAATCGTGGATTGTTCTTGTAGTGTTCATTCATCCTAACCCTAACACTAACCCTAACCCTAACCCTAACCCTAATCTTGGATTGTTCTTGCGGTGTTCATTCATCCTAAACCTAACCCTAACCCTAACCCTAACCCTAACCCTAACCCTAACCCTAACCCTAACACTAACACTAACACTAACACTAACACTAACACTAACACTAACACTAACCCTTATCATGGATTGTTCTTGCGGTGTTCATTCATCCTAACCCTAACCCTAACCCTAACCCTAACCCTAACCCTAACCCTAACCCTAACCCCAACCCTAACCCCAACCCTAACCCTAACCCTAACCCTAACCCTAATCTTGGATTGTTCTTGTGGTGTTCATTCATCCTAACCCTAACCCTAACCCTAACCATAACCCTAACCCTAACCCTAACCCTAACCCGAACCCTAACCCTAACCCTAACCCTAACCCTAACCCTAACCCTAACCCTAACCCTAACCCTAACCCTATTCTTGGATTGTTCTTGCGGTGTTCATTGCCCCTAACCCTAACCCTAACCCTAACCCTAACCCTAACCCTATTCTTGGATTGTTCTTGCGGTGTTCATTCACCCTAACCCTAACCCTTACCGTAACCCCAACCCTAACCCTAACCCTAATCTTGGATTGTTCTTGTGGTGTTCATTCATCCTAACCCTAACCCTAACCCTAACCCTAACCCTAACCCTAACCCTATTCTTGGATTGTTCTTGCGGTGTTCATTCACCCTAACCCTAACCCTAACCCTAACCCTTACCCTAACCCTAACCCTAACCCTAACCCTAACCCTATTCTTGGATTGTTCTTGCGGTGTTCATTCACCCTAACCCTAACCCTAACCCTAACCCCAACCCTAACCCCAACCCTAACCCTAACCCTAACCCTAACCCTAATCTTGGATTGTTCTTGTGGTGTTCATTCATCCTAACCCTAACCCTAACCCTAACCCTAACCCTAACCCTAACCCTAACCCTAACCCTAACCCTATTCTTGGATTGTTCTTGCGGTGTTCATTCACCCTAACCCTAACCCTAACCCTCACCCTAACCCTAACCCTAATCTTGGATTTTTCTTGTGGTGTTCATTCATCCTAACCCTAACCCTAACCCTAACCCTAACCCTCACCCTAACCCTAACCCTAACCCTAACCCTAACCCTAACCCTAACCCTAACCCTAACCCTAACCCTAACCCTAACCCTAACCCTAACCCTATTCTTGGATTGTTCTTGCGGTGTTCATTCACCCTAACCCTAACCCTAACCCTAACCCTAACCCTATCCCTATTCTTGGATTGTTCTTGCGGTGTTCATTCACCCTAACCCTAACCCTAACCCTAACCCTAACCCTAACCCTTACCCTAACCCTAACCCTAACCCTAATCGTGGATTGTTCTTGTAGTGTTCATTCATCCTAACCCTAACACTAACCCTAACCCTAACCCTAACCCTAATCTTGGATTGTTCTTGCGGTGTTCATTCATCCTAAACCTAACCCTAACCCTAACCCTAACCCTAACCCTAACCCTAACCCTAACCCTAACACTAACACTAACACTAACACTAACACTAACACTAACACTAACCCTTATCATGGATTGTTCTTGCGGTGTTCATTCATCCTAACCCTAACCCTAACCCTAACCCTAACCCTAACCCTAACCCTAACCCCAACCCTACCCCCAACCCTAACCCTAACCCTAACCCTAACCCTAATCTTGGATTGTTCTTGTGGTGTTCATTCATCCTAACCCTAACCCTAACCCTAACCCTAACCCTAACCCTAACCCTAACCCTATTCTTGGATTGTTCTTGCGGTGTTCATTCACCCTAACCCTAACCCTAACCCTAACCCTAACCCTAACCCTATTCTTGGATTGTTCTTGCGGTGTTCATTCACCCTAACCCTAACCCTTACCGTAACCCCAACCCTAACCCTAACCCTAATCTTGGATTGTTCTTGTGGTGTTCATTCATCCTAACCCTAACCCTAACCCTAACCCTAACCCTAATCTTGGATTGTTCTTGCGGTGTTCATTCACCCTAACCCTAACCCTAACCCTAACCCTAACCCTAACCCTAACCCTAACCCTAACCCTAACCCTAATCTTGGATTGTTCTTGCGGTGTTCATTCATCCTAAACCTAACCCTAACCCTAACCCTAACCCTAACCCTAATCTTGGATTGTTCTTGCGGTGTTCATTCACCCTAACCCTAACCCTAACACTAACCCTAACCCTAACCCTAACCCTAATCTTGGATTGTTCTTGTAGTGTTCATTCATCCTAACCCTAACCCTAACCCTAACCCTAACCCTAACCCAAATCTTGGATTGTTCTTGCGGTGTTCATTCATCCTAAACCTAACCCTTACCCTAACTCTAACCCTAACCCTAACCCTAACCCTAACCCTAACCCTAACCCTAACCCTAACCATAACCCTAACCCTAACCCTAACCCTAACCCTATTCTTGGATTGTTCTTCCGGTGTTCATTCACTCTAACCCTAACCCTAACCGTAACCGTAACCCTAACCCTAACCCTAACCCTAACCCTAACCCTAACCCTAACCCTCACCCTAACCCTAATCTTGGATTGTTCTTGCGGTCTTCATTCACCCTAACCCCAACCCTAACCCTAACCCTAACCCTAACCCTATCCCTATTCTTGGATTGTTCTTGCGGTGTTCATTCACCCTAACCCTAACCCTAACCCTAACCCTAACCCTAACCCTAACCCTAACCCTAACCCTAACCCTAACCCTAACCCTAACCCTAACCCTAACCCTAATCGTGGATTGTTCTTGTAGTGTTCATTCATCCTAACCCTAACACTAACCCTAACCCTAACCCTAACCCTAATCTTGGATTGTTCTTGCGGTGTTCATTCATCCTAAACCTAACCCTAACCCTAACCCTAACCCTAACCCTAACCCTAACCCTAACCCTAACACTAACACTAACACTAACACTAACACTAACACTAACACTAACACTAACCCTTATCATGGATTGTTCTTGCGGTGTTCATTCATCCTAACCCTAACCCTAACCCTAACCCTAACCCTAACCCTAACCCTAACCCTAACCCCAACCCTAACCCCAACCCTAACCCTAACCCTAACCCTAACCCTAATCTTGGATTGTTCTTGTGGTGTTCATTCATCCTAACCCTAACCCTAACCCTAACCATAACCC
>NW_028113109.1:105000-112500 GCF_964234715.1 Podarcis melisellensis | reverse complement strand
CTAACCCTAACCCTAACCCTAACCCTAACCCTAACCCTAACCCTAATCTTGGATTGTTCTTGCGGTGTTCATTCATCCTAACCCTAACCCTAACCCTAACCCTAACCCTAACCCTAACCCTAACCCTAACCCTAACCCTATTCTTGGATTGTTCTTGCGGTGTTCATTCACCCTAACCCTAACCCTAACCCTAACCCTAACCCAAACCCTAACCCTAATCTTGGATTGTTCTTGCGGTGTTCATTCATCCTAACCCTAACCCTAACCCTAACCCTAACCCTAACCCTAACCCTAACCCTAACCCTAACCCTAACCCTAACACTAACACTAACACTAACACTAACACTAACCCTTATCTTGGATTGTTCGTGCGGTGTTCATTCATCCTAACCCTAACCCTAACCCTAACCCTAACCCTAACCCTAACCCTAACCCCAACCCTAACCCTAACCCTAACCCTAACCCTAACCCTAATCATGGATTGTTCTTGTGGTGTTCATTCATCCTAACCCTAACCCTAACCCTAACCCTAACCCTAACCCTAACCCTAACCCTAACCCTAACCCTAACCCTAACCCTAACCCAAATCTTGGATTGTTCTTGCGGTGTTCATTCACCCTAACCCTAACCCTAACCCTAACCCTAACCCTAACCCTAACCCTAACCCTAACCCTAACCCTATTCTTGGATTGTTCTTGCGGTGTTCATTCACCCTAACCCTAACCCTAACCCTAACCCTAACCCTAACCCTAACCCTAACCCTAACCCTAACCCTAACCCTAACCCTAATCTTGGATTGTTCTTGCGGTGTTCATTCATCCTAACCCTAACCCTAACCCTAACCCTAACCCTAACCCTAACCCTAACCCTAACCCTAACCCGAACCCGAACCCTAACCCTAACCCTAACCCTAACCCTAACCCTAACCCTATTCTTGGATTGTTCTTGCGGTGTTCATTCACCCTAACCCTAACCCTAACCCTAACCCTAACCCTAACCCTAATCTTGGATTGTTCTTGCGGTGTTCATTCACCCTAACCCTAACCCTAACCCTAACCCTAACCCTAACCCTAACCCTAACCCTAATCTTGGATTGTTCTTGCGGTGTTCATTCACCCTAACCCTCACCCTTACCCTCACCCTCACCCTCACCCTCACCCTAACCCTAACCCTAACCCTAACCCTAACCCTAACCCTAACCCTAACCCTAACCCTAAGCTTGGATTGTTCTTGCGGCGTTCATTCAACCTAACCCTAACCCTAACCCTAACCCTAACCCTAACCCTAACCCTAACCCTAACCCTAACCCTAACCCTAACCCTAACCCTAATCTTGGATTGTTCTTGCGGTGTTCATTCATCCTAAACCTAACCCTAACCCTAACCCTAATCTTGGATTGTTCTTGTAGTGTTCATTCATCCTAACCCTAACCCTAACCCTAATCTTGGATTGTTCTTGCGGTGTTCATTCATCCTAACCCTAACCCTAACCCTAACCCTAACCCTAACCCTAACCCTAACCCTAACCCCAACCCTAACCCTAACCCTAATCCTAACCCTAACCCTAACCCTAACAACCCTAACCCTAACCCTAACCCTAACCCTAACCCTAACCCTATTCTTGGATTGTTCTTGCGGTGTTCATTCACCCTAACCCTAACCCTAACCCTAACCCTAACCCTAACCCTATTCTTGGATTGTTCTTGCGGTGTTCATTCACCCTAACCCTAACCCTAACCCTAACCCTAACCCTAACCCTAACCCTAACCCTAACCCTAATCTTGGATTGTTCTTGTGGTGTTCATTCATCCTAACCCTAACCCTAACCCTAACCCTAACTCTAACCCCAACCCTAATCTTGGATTGTTCTAGCGGTGTTCATTCATCCTAACCCTAACCCTAACCCTAACCCTAACCCTAACCCTAACCCTAACCCTAACCCTAACCCTAACCTTAACCCTAACCCTAACCCTAACCCTAACCCTAACCCTAACCCTAACCCTAACCCTAATCTTGGATTGTTCTTGCGGTGTTCATTCACCCTAACCCTAACCCTAACCCTAACCCTAACCCTAATCTTGGATTGTTCTTGTAGTGTTCATTCATCCGAACCCTAACCCTAACCCTAACCCTAACCCTAACCCTAACCCTAACCCTAATCTTGGATTGTTCTTGCGGTGTTCATTCATCCTAAACCTAACCCTAACCCTAACCCTAACCCTAACCCTAACCCTAACACTAACACTAACACTAACCCTTATCTTGGATTGTTCTGGCGGTGTTCATTCATCCTAACCCTAACCCTAACCCTAACCCTAACCCTAACCCTAACCCTAACCCTAACCCTAACCCTAACCCTAATCCTAATCCTAACCCTAACCCTAACCCTAACCCTAACCCCAACCCTAACCCTAACCCTAACCCTAACCCTAACCCTAACCCTAACCCTAATCATGGATTGTTCTTGTGGTGTTCATTCATCCTAACCCTAACCCTAACCCTAACCCTAACCCTAACCCTAACCCTAACCCTAATCTTGGATTTTTTCTTGCGGTGTTCATTCACCCTAACCCTAACCCTAACCCTAACCCTAATCTTGGATTGTTCTTGTAGTGTTCATTCATCCTAACCCTAACCCTAACCCTAACCCTAACCCTAACCCTAACCCTAACCCTAACCCTAACCCTAATCTTGGATTGTTCTTGCGGTGTTCATTCATCCTAACCCTAACCCTAACCCTAACCCTAACCCTAACCCTAACCCTAACCCTAACCCTATTCTTGGATTGTTCTTGCGGTGTTCATTCACCCTAACCCTAACCCTAACCCTAACCCTAACCCTAACCTTAACCCTAACCCTAACCCTAATCTTGGATTGTTCTTGCGGTGTTCATTCATCCTAACCCTAACCCTAACCCTAACCCTAACCCTAACCCTAACCCTAACCCTAACCCTAACCCTAATCTTGGATTGTTCTTGCGGTGTTCATTCACCCTAACCCTCACCCTCACCCTCACCCTAACCCTAACCCTAACCCTAACCCTAACCCTAAGCTTGGATTGTTCTTGCGGCGTTCATTCACCCTAACCCTAACCCTAACCCTAACCCTAACCCTAACCCTAACCCTAACCCTAACCCTAACCCTAACCCTAACCCTACTCTTGGATTGTTCTTGCGGTGTTCATTCACCCTAACCCTAACCCTAACCCTAACCCTAACCCTAACCCTAATCCTAACCCTAACCCTAACCCTAACCCTAACCCTAACCCTAACCCTAACCCTATTCTTGGATTGTTCTTGCGGTGTTCATTCACCCTAACCCTAACCCTAACCCTAACCCTAACCCTAACCCCAACCCTAATCTTGGATTGTTCTAGCGGTGTTCATTCATCCTAACCCTAACCCTAACCCTAACCCTAACCCTAATCCTAACCCTAACCCTAACCCTAACCCTAACCCTAACCCTAACCCTAACCCTAACCCTAACCGTAATCTTGGATTGTTCTTGCGTTGTTCATTCACCCTAACCCTAACCCTAACCCTAACTCTAACCCTAATCTTGGATTGTTCTTGTAGTGTTCATTCATCCGAACCCTAACCCTAACCCTAACCCTAACCCTAATCTTGGATTGTTCTTGTGGTGTTCATTCATCCTAAACCTAACCCTAACCCTAACCCTAACCCTAACCCTAACCCTAACCCTAACCCTAACCCTAACACTAACACTAACACTAACTCTTATCTTGGATTGTTCGTGCGGTGTTCATTCATCCTAACCCTAACCCTAACCCTAACCCTAACCCTAACCCTAACCCTAACCCTAACCCTAACCCTAACCCTAACCCTAACCCTAACCCTAACCCTAACCCTAATCTTGGATTTTTTCTTGCGGTGTTCATTCACCCTAACCCTAACCCTAACCCTAACCCTAACCCTAATCTTGGATTGTTCTTGTAGTGTTCATTCATCCTAACCCTAACCCTAACCCTAACCCTAACCCTAACCCTAACCCTAACCCTAACCCTAACCCTAACCCTAACCCTAACCCAAATCTTGGATTGTTCTTGCGGTGTTCATTCATCCTAACCCTAACCCTAACCCTAACCCTAACCCTAACCCTAACCCTAACCCTAACCCTAACCCTAACCCTATTCTTGGATTGTTCTTGCGGTGTTCATTCACCCTAACCCTAACCCTAACCCTAACCCTAACCCTAACCCTAACCCTAATCTTGGATTGTTCTTGCGGTGTTCATTCATCCTAACCCTAACCCTAACCCTAACCCTAACCCTAACCCTAACCCTAACCCTAACCCTAACCCTAACCCTAACCCTAACCCTATTCTTGGATTGTTCTTGCGGTGTTCATTCACCCTAACCCTAACCCTAACCCTAACCCAAACCCTAACCCTAATCTTGGATTGTTCTTGCGGTGTTCATTCATCCTAACCCTAACCCTAACCCTAACCCTAACCCTAACCCTAACCCTAACCCTAACCCTAACCCTAACACTAACACTAACACTAACACTAACACTAACACTAACACTAACCCTTATCTTGGATTGTTCGTGCGGTGTTCATTCATCCTAACCCTAACCCTAACCCTAACCCTAACCCTAACCCTAACCCTAACCCTAACCCTAACCCTAACCCTAACCCCAACCCTAACCCTAACCCTAACCCTAACCCTAACCCTAATCATGGATTGTTCTTGTGGTGTTCATTCATCCTAACCCTAACCCTAACCCTAACCCTAACCCTAACCCTAACCCTAACCCTAACCCTAACCCTAACCCTAACCCTAATCTTGGATTTTTTCTTGCGGTGTTCATTCACCCTAACCCTAACCCTAACCCTAACCCTAACCCTAACCCTAATCTTGGATTGTTCTTGTAGTGTTCATTCATCCTAACCCTAACCCTAACCCTAACCCTAACCCTAACCCTAACCCTAACCCTAACCCTAACCCTAACCCTAACCCTAACCCTAACCCTAACCCAAATCTTGGATTGTTCTTGCGGTGTTCATTCACCCTAACCCTAACCCTAACCCTAACCCTAACCCTAACCCTAACCCTAACCCTAACCCTAACCCTATTCTTGGATTGTTCTTGCGGTGTTCATTCACCCTAACCCTAACCCTAACCCTAACCCTAACCCTAACCCTAACCCTAATCTTGGATTGTTCTTGCGGTGTTCATTCATCCTAACCCTAACCCTAACCCTAACCCTAACCCTAACCCTAACCCTAACCCGAACCCGAACCCGAACCCGAACCCGAACCCTAACCCTAACCCTAACCCTAACCCTAACCCTAACCCTATTCTTGGATTGTTCTTGCGGTGTTCATTCACCCTAACCCTAACCCTAACCCTAACCCTAACCCTAATCTTGGATTGTTCTTGCGGTGTTCATTCACCCTAACCCTAACCCTAACCCTAACCCTAACCCTAACCCTAACCCTAACCCTAACCCTAACCCTAACCCTAATCTTGGATTGTTCTTGCGGTGTTCATTCACCCTAACCCTCACCCTTACCCTCACCCTCACCCTCACCCTAACCCTAACCCTAACCCTAACCCTAACCCTAACCCTAACCCTAACCCTAACCCTAAGCTTGGATTGTTCTTGCGGCGTTCATTCAACCTAACCCTAACCCTAACCCTAACCCTAACCCTAACCCTAACCCTAACCCTAACCCTAACCCTAACCCTAATCTTGGATTGTTCTTGCGGTGTTCATTCATCCTAAACCTAACCCTAACCCTAACCCTAATCTTGGATTGTTCTTGTAGTGTTCATTCATCCTAACCCTAACCCTAACCCTAATCTTGGATTGTTCTTGCGGTGTTCATTCATCCTAACCCTAACCCTAACCCTAACCCTAACCCTAACCCTAACCCTAACCCCAACCCTAACCCTAACCCTAATCCTAACCCTAACCCTAACCCTAACAACCCTAACCCTAACCCTAACCCTAACCCTAACCCTAACCCTATTCTTGGATTGTTCTTGCGGTGTTCATTCACCCTAACCCTAACCCTAACCCTAACCCTAACCCTAACCCTATTCTTGGATTGTTCTTGCGGTGTTCATTCACCCTAACCCTAACCCTAACCCTAACCCTAACCCTAACCCTAACCCTAACCCTAACCCTAATCTTGGATTGTTCTTGTGGTGTTCATTCATCCTAACCCTAACCCTAACCCTAACCCTAACTCTAACCCCAACCCTAATCTTGGATTGTTCTAGCGGTGTTCATTCATCCTAACCCTAACCCTAACCCTAACCCTAACCCTAACCCTAACCCTAATCCTAACCCTAACCCTAACCCTAACCCTAACCCTAACCCTAACCCTAACCCTAACCCTAACCCTAACCCTAACCCTAATCTTGGATTGTTCTTGCGGTGTTCATTCACCCTAACCCTAACCCTAACCCTAACCCTAACCCTAATCTTGGATTGTTCTTGTAGTGTTCATTCATCCGAACCCTAACCCTAACCCTAACCCTAACCCTAACCCTAACCCTAATCTTGGATTGTTCTTGCGGTGTTCATTCATCCTAAACCTAACCCTAACCCTAAACCTAACCCTAACACTAACACTAACACTAACACTAACACTAACCCTTATCTTGGATTGTTCTGGCGGTGTTCATTCATCCTAACCCTAACCCTAACCCTAACCCTAACCCTAACCCTAACCCTAACCCTAACCCTAACCCTAATCCTAACCCTAACCCTAACCCTAACCCTAACCCCAACCCTAACCCTAACCCTAACCCTAACCCTAACCCTAATCATGGATTGTTCTTGTGGTGTTCATTCATCCTAACCCTAACCCTAACCCTAACCCTAACCCTAACCCTAACCCTAATCTTGGATTTTTTCTTGCGGTGTTCATTCACCCTAACCCTAACCCTAACCCTAACCCTAATCTTGGATTGTTCTTGTAGTGTTCATTCATCCTAACCCTAACCCTAACCCTAACCCTAACCCTAACCCTAACCCTAACCCTAACCCTAATCTTGGATTGTTCTTGCGGTGTTCATTCATCCTAACCCTAACCCTAACCCTAACCCTAACCCTAACCCTAACCCTAACCCTAACCCTAACCCTATTCTTGGATTGTTCTTGCGGTGTTCATTCACCCTAACCCTAACCCTAACCCTAACCCTAACCCTAACCCTAATCTTGGATTGTTCTTGCGGTGTTCATTCATCCTAACCCTAACCCTAACCCTAACCCTAACCCTAACCCTAACCCTAACCCTAACCCTAACCCTAACCCTAACCCTAACCCTAACCCTAACCCTAACCCTAACCCTAACCCTAATCTTGGATTGTTCTTGCGGTGTTCATTCACCCTAACCCTCACCCTCACCCTCACCCTAACCCTAACCCTAACCCTAACCCTAACCCTAAGCTTGGATTGTTCTTGCGGCGTTCATTCACCCTAACCCTAACCCTAACCCTAACCCTAACCCTAACCCTAACCCTAAC
>NW_028113109.1:92500-100000 GCF_964234715.1 Podarcis melisellensis | reverse complement strand
AATATCACTCCAAGTTCTTTGCATTGCTAACTGCGTTGGGCTGGGAGAAGGATAGTAAACCAGTCAGAGATCTTTTCTGGGAGGGGCTTAGCCCCCCCGTCAAGGATGAGATCGCCAGGGGGGATAGACCCCAGACCCTGGAAGACGTCGTGCATCGGGCTTTGGCTATTGGAATCCGACATGAGGGACGCCCGTGGCACGAGGGGGAGGGACCCCAGGCGCGTGCACCAGCGAGAACCCCCCCTTTTGTCCCCAGGGACTTCAACCAGTCGCACCCCTCGCCCTTGGGGAGGCAAGGTGAAGAGCCGATGGAAATCGGTGGTGCTAGGGCTCAGACACCATCCAGAGCCCCTGTTTCCGGTGCAGTGAAGGCGAAGCCGCCTAGAGGGACCAGGAAATGTTACATCTGTGACAGTGCACACCATATGGCGAAAGAGTGCCCCCAGAGGCTCCAGAAGCACACTGCAGCTCTAGCAACAGTGTCAGCGGAAGTGGTGCAAACGGAGCAGCCTCAGGGAAACGACAGTGCCTGGCTGGAGGCGGAGCTACTGGGGCTCAGCCAGGCGGATCTGTAGAACAGTCCCCAGCACCCTTGCAACGCACAGACCCTTTACCCCCCAAGCCAGCAGTGCAACTCACTGCAATCCTTCAGCTGCCAAATGGACAATCCCTGGAAGTTCCGATCACGGTTGATTCAGGAAGCAACGCGGATTTTGTGGGAATGCAATTTGTCAAGCAGCATGGCATAGCGCTCCTGCCTGCAACGACCCCTCTGAACGTGGTCACAGTGGACGGCAGGAAATTGCTGGGAGGGCAAGTTGTGCAGCAGACGCCTCCCATGGTGATGCAGATTGGAAATCATCGGGAAGTCATTAGCTTCAATGTCACCCACCTGTCAGACACACCCATTGTGTTAGGCATGAGTTGGCTGGAGAGACATAGTCCCGCTGTAGCGTGGTACCAGCGGCAGATCACCTTCTGCTCATCGTATTGTGCTCAGCATTGCATCCAACCCAATCAGGAGGAAGGAGCTGAGCAGCAACTGCACCTGGGCATGGTGCAGGCAGTGCCTCACAAGTACGAGGGATTCTTGGAGGTTTTCTGCGAGAAAGAAGCTGACAAGTTGCCGCCTCACAGGCCTTACGACTGTGCGATCGACCTGGTGCCAGGGGCGCAGCTGCCAACTGCAAAGCTGTATTCCATGTCTGAGGACGAGATGCAAGAGCTCAGAGAATTCATAGAGCAGAATCTGAAGCGCGGGTTCATCCGGGAATCCAAGGCAGTGGGAGGCAGTCCTGTTTTCTTTGTGAAGAAAAAAGACACGCCCCAAAAAAGACTCGTGGTGGATTACAGGTTCATAAACAGACTGACTAAGCCCAAGGCCTTTCCCATGCCCAAGATTGACGACCTCCTAGCGACCGTTAGGAAGGGTAAGATCTTCACCAAGTTGGATTTGCGTGGAGCGTACACTCTCATCCGCATCCGGAAGGGCGATGAGTGGAAGACTGCCATGTTCACGCCTCTAGGCACGTATGAATACAGAGTTATGCCGTTTGGTCTCCAAAATGGCAGCCACGTTTTCCAAGCATTTATGCATCACGTGCTGGCGGGACTCCTCTACAAGAAGTGTGTATGTTTTCTCGACGATATCCTGATTTTCTCGGAATCGCCGGAGGCTCACGAGAAGGATGTAAAGGAGGTCCTACAGAGGTTGAAGGAGCACAGGCTGTACGCCAAGTTGGAGAAGTGCCAGTTTGATGTGACGGAGGTGGATTTTCTTGGCTACAAGCTCTCCGACGAGGGGCTGGCCATGGACAGAATCAAGGTCCAAGCGGTGTTGGACTGGAAGAGCCCACGCAATCGGAAGGAGGTCCAAAGATTCATCGGATTTGCCAATTTTTATCGCAAATTCATCAAAGGTTTTGCCAATGAGACGGCAGCAATCACGGACACCCTCAGTTCCAAAAAGAAGAGGATCGCTTGGACGGAACAGGCAGAGCGCTCTTTTCGGAAGCTTAAAAGCCTCTTCGCCTCCGAGGAACAGCTACTGCACGTGAATCCCGGCAGACCCATGCGAGTGGAAACCGATGCGTCCGACAGAGCGGTTGGAGCCGTCCTTCTGCAGGAGGATCCGCAAGGCAATTGGAGGCCGGGTGCCTTCTACTCCCGGAAGCTCAGCAAGACGGAGCGGAACTACACCATATGGGACAGGGAGCTGTTGGCCATTCATGCAGCTTTCAAAGCGTGGCGGCACTTCCTCATAGGAGCCAAGCACACAGTGCAAGTCCGCACGGATCACAAGAACTTAGAGTATTGGCGAACGGCAAGGCTGCAGACCCAAAGACACATGCGCTGGGCAGAATTCTTTGCAGATTTCGACTTCAAGATAGAATACATCCCGGGGGACTCCAATGTTATAGCAGACGCACTCTCCAGGAAACCGCAATACCTGGAGGAGACGACACCAATTGCAGCGAAGCACATTTTCGCACCGCAGGCGTGGGCGTGCGCGGCTATCGCAGTCGACCTGGACGCGGTGCGACGAGCGTTGCAAGCGGATCAATTTGCACAGTCCAAGATGGAGGAGCTCCGCAGCGGGTCGCAAAGAGACGATGAGTTCCAGTTGCGGGACGGACTCTTAACTCCAAGGGTGCCCTCTACGTGCCTAGCGATGAACTTCGCGCAAAGGTTCTGCAGCAATTGCACGACGCTCCCAGTGCGGGACATTTCGGCAAGGAGAAGACGATAGAACTAGTGGCCAGGGACTTTTGGTGGCCCCAGATGCGGGGAGAGGTGGCGGATTACGTCGCCAGGTGTGACACCTGTCAGAGGTCCAAACCAGTACACCAGAAACCGGCGGGATTGTTGGAACCGCTGGAAACGCCGCAGCAACCGTGGGAGAGGGTAGCACTGGACTTTGTTACTGACCTGCCCAGCGCCAGGGGCAAGACGGCGGTGCTGGTGGTTGTGGACTTGTTCACCAAGATGGCGCACTTCATTCCTTGTGCCAAGGTGGCGACGGCAGAACAGACCGCCAAACTCTTCATCGACCACGTGTTCAGAGTGCATGGACTACCGCAGTCCGTCCTGTCCGACAGGGGGCGCCAATTTGTTTCCAACTTCTGGAAGAAGCTTCTGGGTATCCTGCACGTCAAGATCGACCTAGCGTCGGCGAGACATCCGCAGACCAACGGCCAAGCAGAGAGGGTCAACGCGATCATGCAGCAGTACCTGAGGTGTTACGCCAATCAGCGACCAGCAGCGTGGGTGGACTACCTGCCGATGGCTGAGTTTGCCTACAACAACACGAAGCACGCATCGACCGGGGTGACGCCGTTCTTCGCGAACAATGGCCGTCATCCCAGAACCTTTCCGAGGCTTATAGCACCAGAGGAGGGGGTGCCTCAAGAAGCCGACCAGTTCGCAGCAGAGTTGCAAGAGGTGCACGAGGAGCTGCGGAGACATTTAGAGCTGGCCAAGCAGGCCTATAAGGTGCAGGCGGACAAGCACAGAAGGGCGGGAGAAGACATCCAGGTGGGGGACTGGGTATGGTTAGCAGCCCAAGCTATGCCAGCCAAATCGTTAGCCAAGAAGAAGCTAGGACACAGGCAGCTAGGACCCTACCAAGTTGAGGCTAGGATCAATCCAGTAGCATTTCGCCTGGCCCTTCCGGAAGGCTCCAGAGTGCACCCGGTCTTTCATAGGTCGGTGCTCACTCCCTACAAGGCCCCGCACAGGTTTCAGGAGTCAGTAACAGTACCAGACCCACGCAAAGGGGCACCAAAGAAGGGGGGGTCGCCTAGAGCCGAACCCCTTAACGAGGTCACAGAGATACTGGACTCGAGATGGGGGGAGGAGGGGGTTGAATACTTTCTCGCCAGGGAGGGCACACCAGCCACTGCTAATAGTTGGGTGCCAGGCTACGAGTTAGACGAACCCCTTTTGAAAGAAGAGTTCCATGCACTTTTCCCACATAGACCCATGCCAGCTGAGTACTTTGATGACTGGCTTTTCACACCCACATTGTCAGATAGCACGTTCAGGGGTTTCTCTTCCCCCGAGGGAAGAACACCAGAATCAAGCCCGGCCAGGGGATCGTGCTCGGGGGTGGACACGGAAACCCCTTATTGGTGGGAGGAGCAGCCAGAGGATGAATGGCGTAAGAGGTGGCTGATAGGTCCTTGGCGGGCAGCACCGGAGGAAGTAGCGATGGAAGCAAAGACTGAGAAGCATTTGGGGGAAGAACCCGAGTTCGAACACACATACACAGAACTGCCAGCAGAGAACATTGACGTAGACGACCTGTATCCTGAGCCTACCCCCGAAGAGCCGCAGTTTCCACAACCGGCCCCCGGCGAGCGGGAGGGGGGAAGGGGGGGCTTCGAGGGGGGGATGGATGTCAGGGTTTCAGGGAGAGAAGAGCAGATGGGGGAGGAGACAGAGAGCGAGGGGGAAGAATCCCAGAGAGATGAGGAGGAGGATGACGATGCCCAAAGGTTCTCCATGAGTCTGACCAGTGAGTCAGAGGATTCCCAAAAGGGGGCTCCCCTGGCCAGACCGAAAGGGGGACAAGGGGGAAACAGTGAGGAGCAGGGGAGAGAAGGGAGAAGCCCCAGTGGGGGTCGGAGGCAGGAGCCGGCTTCTCAGCCGGAACGGAGTGAAGGGGGTGGAGTTACAAGTGTGTCAGAGGGAGCAGAGCAGGAGAGAGACAGGGGAAGGAGATCGGAGCAGGGCGCTCAGCCGGAAGGGGTGGAGAGCAGCACCGAGAGCAGTGTAGCGGTCAAGAGAAAGGTCAGGAGCAACGTACGCGCGCCAAGTTCAAAGGTAGAGGCGCGCGGAAGTGAGGAGAGCCCTGGGGAGGAGCCCGGCCCTAAAGCGAGAAGGAGGGGGGCAGAGGCGTCAGAGGATTCAGCCTCGGGCGAGTCCCGGAGAGGGGGAACTCAGGGGGGCAGAAAGACCCTGCGGAAAAGGAAGGAGAGGAAGAGGTGGTCCAGGGCTAGCCTCTTAAATTGGTGCCGAGGCGGGACAGATTCAGAGGGGACTTCAACGATCTAACGGTACAGATGTAGAGTCACAGAGATGGAGTGTAAATGCAACCATGATCTTCAATAAAGACTTTCTGTAAATAAACCGGATCGGAGTTGGGTCTCTTGTGAGCTGGGACCAAACGGGTGACCCTGACACTAACCCTAACCCTAACCCTAATCTTGGATTGTTCTTGTAGTGTTCATTCATCCTAACCCTAACCCTAACCCTAACCCTAACCCTAACCCTAACCCTAACCCTAACCCTAATCTTGGATTGTTCTTGCGGTGTTCATTCATCCTAAACCTAACCCTAACCCTAACCCTAACCCTAACCCTAACCCAAACCCTAACCCTAACCCTAACCCTAACCCTAACCCTAACCCTAACCCTAACTCTAACCCTAACCCTAACCCTAACCCTTATCTTGGATTGTTCTTGCGGTGTTCATTCATCCTAACCCTAACCCTAACCCTAACCCTAACCCTAACAACCCTAACCCTAACCCTAACCCTAACCCTAACCCTATTCTTGGATTGTTCTTGCGGTGTACATTCACCCTAACCCTAACCCTAACCCTAACCCTAACCCTAACCCTAAACCTAACCCTAACCCTATTTTTGGATTGTTCTTGCGGTGTTCATTCATCCTAACCCTAACCCTAACCCTAACCCTAACCCTAACCCTAACCCTAACCTTAACCCTAACCCTAACCCTAACCCTAATCTTGGATTGTTCTTGCGGTGTTCATTCACCCTAACCCTAATCCGAACCCTAACCCTAATCTTGGATTGTTCTTGTAGTGTACATTCATCCTAACCCTAACCCTAACCCTAACCCTAACCCTAACCCTAACCCTAACACTAACCCTAACACTAACACTAACCCTTATCTTGGATTGTTCTTGCGGTGTTCATTCATCCTAACCCTAACCCTAACCCTAACCCTAATCCTAATCCTAATCCTAACCCTAACCCTAACCCTAACCCTAACCCTAACCCTAACCCCAACCCTAACCCTAACCCTAACTCTAACCCTAACCCTAATCTTGGATTGTTCTTGTGGTGTTCATTCATCCTAACGCTAACCCTAACCCTAACCCTAACCCTAACCCTAACCCTAACCCTAACCCTAACCCTAACCCTAACCCTAACCCTAACCCTAACCCTAACCCTAACCCTAACCCTAACCCTAATCTTGGATTGTTCTTGCGGTGTTCATTCACCCTAACCCTAACCCTAACCCTAATCTTGGATTGTTCTTGTAGTGTACATTCACCCTAACCCTAACCCTAACCCTAACCCTAACCCTAACCCTAACCCTAACCCTAACACTAACACTAACACTAACACTAACACTAACACTAACCCTTATCTTGGATTGTTCTTGCGGTGTTCATTCATCCTAACCCTAACCCTAACCCTAACCCTAACCCTAACCCTAACCCTAACCCTAACCCTAACCCTAATCCTAAACCTAACCCTAACCCTAACCCTAACCCCAACCCTAACCCTAACCCTAACTCTAACCCTAACCCTAATCTTGGATTGTTCTTGCGGTGTTCATTCACCCTAACCCTAACCCTAATCTTGGATTGTTCTTGTAGTGTTCATTCATCCTAACCCTAACCCTAACCCTAACCCTAACCCTAACCCTAACCCTAACCCTAACCCTAACCCTAATCTTGGATTGTTCTTGCGGTGTTCATTCATCCTAACCCTAACCCTAACCCTAACCCTAACCCTAACCCTAACACTAACACTAACACTAACACTAACACTAACACTAACACTAACACTAACCCTTATCTTGGATAGTTCTTACGGTGTTCATTCATCCTAACCCTAACCCTAACCCTAACCCTAACCCTAACCCTAACCCTAACCCTAAACCTAAACCTAACCCTAACCCTAACCCTAACCCTAACCCTAACCCCAACCCTAACCCTAACCCTAACCCTAATCTTGGATTGTTCTTGCGGTGTTCATTCACCCTAACCCTAACCCTAACCCTAACCCTAACCCTAACCCTAACCCTAACCCTATTCTTGGATTGTTCTTGCGGTGTTCATTCACCCTAACCCTAACCCTAACCCTCACCCTAACCCTAATCTTGGATTGTTCTTGCGGTGTTCATTCATCCTAACCCTAACCCTAACCCTAACCCTAACCCTAACCCTAACCCTAACCCTAACCCTATTCTTGGATTGTTCTTGCGGTGTTCATTCACCCTAACCCTAACCCTAACCCTAACACTAACCCTAACCCTAACCCTAACCCTAATCTTGGATTGTTCTTGCGGTGTTCATTCATCCTAACCCTAACCCTAACCCTAACCCTAACCCTAACCCTAACCCTAACCCTAACCCTAACCCTAACCCTAACCCTAACCCTAACCCTAATCTTGGATTGCTCTTGCGGTGTTCATTCACCCTAACCCTAACCCTAACCCTCACCCTAACCCTAACCCTAACCCT
>NW_028113110.1:372500-375000 GCF_964234715.1 Podarcis melisellensis | reverse complement strand
GTTAGGGTTAGGGTTAGGGTTAGGGTTAGGATTAGGGTTAGGGTTAGGGTTAGGGTTAGGGTTAGGGTTAGGGTTAGGGTTAGGGTTAGGGCTAGGGTGAATGAACACCGCAAGAACAATCCAAGATAAGGGTTAGTGTTAGTGTTAGTGTTAGTGTTAGGGTTAGGGTTAGGGTTAGGGTTAGGTTTACGATGAATGAACGCCGCAAGAACAATCCAAGCTTAGGGTTAGGTTTAGGGTTTGGGTTAGGGTTAGGGTTAGGGTTAGGGTTAAGGTTAGGGTTAGGGTTAGGGTTAGGGTTAGGGTTAGGGTTAGGGTTAGGGTTAGGGTTAGGGTTAGGGTGAATGAACACCGCAAGAGCAATCCAAGATTAGGGTTAGGGTAAGGGTTAGGGTTAGCGTTAGGGTTAGGGTTAGGGTTAGGGTTAGGGTTAGGATGAATGAACACCGCAAGAACAATCCAAGATAAGGGTTAGTGTTAGTGTTAGTGTTAGTGTTAGTGTTAGGGTTAGGGTTAGGGTTAGGATTAGGGTTAGGGTTAGGATGAATGAACACCGCAAGAACAATCCAAGATTAGGGTTAGGGTTAGGGTTAGGGTTAGGGTTAGGGTTAGGGTTAGGGTTAGGGTTAGGGTTAGGGTTAGGTTTAGGATGAATGAACACCGCAAGAACAATCCAAGATTAGGGTTAGGGTTAGGGTTAGGGTTAGGGTTAGGGTTAGGGTTAGGGTTAGGGTGAATGAAAACCACAAGAACAATCCAAGATTAGGGTTAGGGTTAGGGTTAGGGTTAGGGTGAATGAACACCGCAAGAACAATCCAAGAATAGGGTTAGGGTTAGGGTTAGGGTTAGGCTTAGGGTTAGGGTTAGGATTAATGAACACCACAAGAACAATCCAAGATTAGGGTTAGGGTGAGGGTTAGGGTTAGGGTTAGGGTTAGGGTTAGGGTTAGGGCTAGGGTGAATGAACACCGCAAGAACAATCCAAGAATAGGGTTAGGGTTAGGGTTAGGGTTAGGGTTAGGGTTAGGGTTAGGGTTAGGATGAATGAACACCGAAAGAACAATCCAAGATAAGGGTTAGTGTTAGTGTTAGTGTTAGTGTTTTAGGGTTAGGGTTAGGGTTAGGGTTAGGGTTAGGGTTAGGGTTAGGGTTAGGGTTAGGGTTAGGATGAATGAACACCGCAAGAACAATCCAAGATTAGGGTTAGGGTTAGGATTAGGGTTAGGGTTAGGGTTAGGGTTAGGGTTAGGGTTAGGGTTAGGGTTAGGGTTAGGATTAGGGTTAGGGTTAGGGTTAGGGTTAGGGTTAGGGTTAGGGTGAATGAACACCGCAAGAACAATCCAAGATTAGGGTTAGGGTTAGGGTTAGGGTTAGGGTTAGGGTTAGGGTTAGGGTTAGGGTTAGGGTTAGGATGAATGAACACCGCAAGAACAATCCAAGATTAGGGTTAGGGTTAGGGTTAGGGTTAGGGTTAGGGTTAGGGTTAGGGTTAGGGTTAGCGTTAGGGTTAGCGTTAGGGTTAGGGTTAGGGTTAGGGTGAATGAACACCGCAAGAACAATCCAAGAATAGGGTTAGGGTTAGGGTTAGGGTTAGGATTAGGGTTAGGGTTAGGGTTAGGGTTAGGGTTAGGGTGAATGAACACCGCAAGAACAATCCAAGAATAGGGTTAGGGTTAGGGTTAGGGTTAGGGTTAGGATGAATGAACACCACAAGAACAATCCAAGATTAGGGTTTGGGTTAGGGTTAGGGTTAGGGTTAGGGTTAGGGTTGGGGTTAAGGTTAGGGTTAGGGTTAGGGTTAGGGTTAGGGTTAGGGTTAGGGTTAGGGGTAGGGTTAGGGTTAGGGTTAGGGTTAGGGTTAGGATGAATGAACACCGCAAGAACAATCCAAGATAAGGGTTAGGGTTAGGGTTAGGGTTAGGGTTAGGGTTAGGGTTAGGGTTAGGGTTAGGGGTAGGGTTAGGGGTAGGGTTAGGGTTAGGATGAATGAACACCGCAAGAACAATCCAAGATAAGGGTTAGTGTTAGTGTTAGTGTTAGTGTTAGTGTTAGTGTTAGGGTTAGGGTTAGGGTTAGGGTTAGGGTTAGGGTTAGGGTTAGGGTTAGGATGAATGAACACCGCAAGAACAATCCAAGATTAGGGTTAGGGTTAGGGTAAGGGTTAGGGTTAGGGTTAGGGTTAGGGTTAGGGTTAGGGTTAGGGTTAGGGTTAGGATGAATTGACACTACAAGAACAATCCAAGATTAGGGTTAGGGTTAGGGTTAGGGTTAGGGTTAGGATTAGGGTTAGGGTTAGGGTTAGGGTTAGGGTTAGGGTTAGGGTGAATGAACACCGCAAGAACAATCCAAGTTTAGGGTTAGGGTTAGGGTTAGGGTTAGGGTTAGGGTTAGGGTTAGGGGTAGGGTTAGGGGTAGGGTTAGGGGTAGGGTTAGGGGTAGGGTTAGGGTTAGGATGAATGAACACCGCAAGAACAATCCAAGATAAGGGTTAGTGTTAGTG
>NW_028113110.1:367500-370000 GCF_964234715.1 Podarcis melisellensis | reverse complement strand
TAGGGTTAGGGTTAGGGTTAGGGTTAGGGTTAGGGTTAGGGTTAGGGTGAATGAACACCGCAAGAGCAATCCAAGATTAGGGTTAGGGTAAGGGTTAGGGTTAGCGTTAGGGTTAGGGTTAGGGTTAGGGTTAGGGTTAGGATGAATGAACACCGCAAGAACAATCCAAGATAAGGGTTAGTGTTAGTGTTAGTGTTAGTGTTAGTGTTAGTGTTAGGGTTAGGGTTAGGGTTAGGATTAGGGTTAGGGTTAGGATGAATGAACACCGCAAGAACAATCCAAGATTAGGGTTAGGGTTAGGGTTAGGGTTAGGGTTAGGGTTAGGGTTAGGGTTAGGGTTAGGGTTAGGGTTAGGGTTAGGTTTAGGATGAATGAACACCGCAAGAACAATCCAAGATTAGGGTTAGGGTTAGGGTTAGGGTTAGGGTTAGGGTTAGGGTTAGGGTGAATGAAAACCACAAGAACAATCCAAGATTAGGGTTAGGGTTAGGGTTAGGGTTAGGGTGAATGAACACCGCAAGAACAATCCAAGAATAGGGTTAGGGTTAGGGTTAGGGTTAGGCTTAGGGTTAGGGTTAGGATTAATGAACACCACAAGAACAATCCAAGATTAGGGTTAGGGTGAGGGTTAGGGTTAGGGTTAGGGTTAGGGTTAGGGTTAGGGCTAGGGTGAATGAACACCGCAAGAACAATCCAAGAATAGGGTTAGGGTTAGGGTTAGGGTTAGGGTTAGGGTTAGGGTTAGGGTTAGGATGAATGAACACCGAAAGAACAATCCAAGATAAGGGTTAGTGTTAGTGTTAGTGTTAGTGTTTTAGGGTTAGGGTTAGGGTTAGGGTTAGGGTTAGGATTAGGGTTAGGATTAGGGTTAGGGTTAGGGTTAGGGCTAGGGTGAATGAACACCGCAAGAACAATCCAAGAATAGGGTTAGGGTTAGGGTTAGGGTTAGGGTTAGGGTTAGGGTTAGGATGAATGAACACCGCAAGAACAATCCAAGATAAGGGTTAGTGTTAGTGTTAGTGTTAGTGTTTTAGGGTTAGGGTTAGGGTTAGGGTTAGGGTTAGGGTTAGGGTTAGGGTTAGGGTTAGGGTTAGGATGAATGAACACCGCAAGAACAATCCAAGATTAGGGTTAGGGTTAGGATTAGGGTTAGGGTTAGGGTTAGGGTTAGGGTTAGGGTTAGGGTTAGGGTTAGGATTAGGGTTAGGGTTAGGGTTAGGGTTAGGGTTAGGGTGAATGAACACCGCAAGAACAATCCAAGATTAGGGTTAGGGTTAGGGTTAGGGTTAGGGTTAGGGTTAGGGTTAGGGTTAGGGTTAGGGTTAGGGTTAGGATGAATGAACACCGCAAGAACAATCCAAGATTAGGGTTAGGGTTAGGGTTAGGGTTAGGGTTAGGGTTAGGGTTAGGGTTAGGGTTAGGGTTAGCGTTAGGGTTAGCGTTAGGGTTAGGGTTAGGGTTAGGGTGAATGAACACCGCAAGAACAATCCAAGAATAGGGTTAGGGTTAGGGTTAGGGTTAGGATTAGGGTTAGGGTTAGGGTTAGGGTTAGGGTTAGGGTTAGGGTGAATGAACACCGCAAGAACAATCCAAGAATAGGGTTAGGGTTAGGGTTAGGGTTAGGGTTAGGATGAATGAACACCACAAGAACAATCCAAGATTAGGGTTTGGGTTAGGGTTAGGGTTAGGGTTAGGGTTAGGGTTGGGGTTAAGGTTAGGGTTAGGGTTAGGGTTAGGGTTAGGGTTAGGGTTAGGTTTAGGGGTAGGGTTAGGGTTAGGGTTAGGGTTAGGGTTAGGATGAATGAACACCGCAAGAACAATCCAAGATAAGGGTTAGGGTTAGGGTTAGGGTTAGGGTTAGGGTTAGGGTTAGGGTTAGGGTTAGGGTTAGGGTTAGGGGTAGGGTTAGGGGTAGGGTTAGGGTTAGGATGAATGAACACCGCAAGAACAATCCAAGATAAGGGTTAGTGTTAGTGTTAGTGTTAGTGTTAGTGTTAGTGTTAGTGTTAGTGTTAGGGTTAGGGTTAGGGTTAGGGTTAGGGTTAGGGTTAGGGTTAGGATGAATGAACACCGCAAGAACAATCCAAGATTAGGGTTAGGGTTAGGGTAAGGGTTAGGGTTAGGGTTAGGGTTAGGGTTAGGGTTAGGGTTAGGGTTAGGGTTAGGGTTAGGGTTAGGATGAATTGACACTACAAGAACAATCCAAGATTAGGGTTAGGGTTAGGGTTAGGGTTAGGGTTAGGGTTAGGATTAGGGTTAGGGTTAGGGTTAGGGTTAGGGTTAGGGTTAGGGTGAATGAACACCGCAAGAACAATCCAAGTTTAGGGTTAGGGTTAGGGTTAGGGTTAGGGTTAGGGTTAGGGTTAGGGTTAGGGTTAGGGTTAGGGTTAGGGTTAGGGTTAGGGGTAGGGTTAGGGGTAGGGTTAGGGGTAGGGTTAGGGGTAGGGTTAGGGTTAGGATGAATGAACACCGCAAGAACAATCCAAGATAAGGGTTAGTG
>NW_028113110.1:355000-357500 GCF_964234715.1 Podarcis melisellensis | reverse complement strand
GTGTTAGTGTTAGTGTTAGGGTTAGGGTTAGGGTTAGGGTTAGGGTTAGGGTTAGGGTTAGGATGAATGAACACCGCAAGAAGAATCCAAGATTAGGGTTAGGGTTAGGGTTAGGGTTAGGGTTAGGGTTAGGGTTAGGATTAGGATGAATGAACACCGCAAGAACAATCCAAGATTAGGGTTAGGGTTAGGGTTAGGGTTAGGGTTAGGGTTAGGGTTAGGGTTAGGGTTAGGGTTAGGGTTAGGGTTAGGGTTAGGGTTAGGGTTAGGGTTAGGATGAATGAAAACCACAAGAACAATCCAAGATTAGGGTTAGGGTTAGGGTTAGGGTTAGGGTTAGGGTTAGGGTTAGGGTTAGGGTTAGGGTTAGGGTTAGGGTTAGGGTTAGGGTGAATGAACACCGCAAGAACAATTCAAGAATAGGGTTAGGGTTAGGGTTAGGGTTAGGGTTAGGGTTAGGGTTAGGGTTAGGGTTAGGATGAATGAACACCACAAGAACAATCCAAGATTAGGGTTTGGGTTAGGGTTAGGGTTAGGGTTGGGGTTAGGGTTAGGGTTAGGGTTAGGGTTAGGGTTAGGGTTAGGGTTAGGGTTAGGGTTAGGGTTAGGGTTAGGGTTAGGGGTAGGGTTAGGGTTAGGGTTAGGGTTAGGATGAATGAACACCGCAAGAACAATCCAAGATAAGGGTTAGGGTTAGGGTTAGGGTTAGGGTTAGGGTTAGGGTTAGGGTTAGGGTTAGGGTTAGGGTTAGGGTTAGGGTTAGGGGTAGGGTTAGGGGTAGGGTTAGGGGTAGGGTTAGGGTTAGGATGAATGAACACCGCAAGAACAATCCAAGATTAGGGTTAGGGTTAGGGTTAGGGTTAGGGTTAGGGTTAGGGTTAGGGTTAGGGTTAGGGTTAGGGTTAGGGTTAGGGTTAGGATTAGGGTTAGGGTTAGGGTTAGGGTTAGGGTTAGGGTGAATGAACACCGCAAGAACAATCCAAGATTAGGGTTAGGGTTAGGGTTAGGGTTAGGGTTAGGGTTAGGGTTAGGGTTAGGGTTAGGGTTAGGGTTAGGGTTAGGGTTAGGATGAATGAACACCACAAGAACAATCCAAGATTAGGGTTAGGGTTAGGGTTAGGGTTAGGGTTAGGGTTAGGATTAGGGTTATGGTTAGAATTAGGGTTAGGGTTAGGGTTAGGGTTAGAGTGAATGAACACCGCAAGAACAATCAAAGAATAGGGTTAGGGTTAGGGTTAGGGTTAGGGTTAGGGTTAGGGTTAGGGTTAGGGTTAGGGTTAGGGTCAGGGTCAGGGTTAGGGTTAGGGTTACGATGAATGAACACCACAAGAACAATCCAAGATTAGGGTTAGTGTTAGTGTTAGGGTTAGGGTTAGGGTTAGGGTTAGGGTTAGGTTTAGGATGAATGAACGCCGCAAGAACAATACAAGCTTAGGGTTAGGGTTAGGGTTTGGGTTAGGGTTAGGGTTAGGGTTAGTGTTAGGGTTAGGGTTAAGGTTAGGGTTAGGGTTAGGGTTAGGGTTAGGGTTAGGGTTAGGGTTAGGGTTAGGGTTAGGGTTAGGGTTAGGGTGAATGAACACCGCAAGAGCAATCCAAGATTAGGGTAAGGGTAAGGGTTAGGGTTAGGGTTAGGGTTAGTTTTAGGGTTAGGGTTAGGGTTAGGGTTAGGGTTAGGGTTAGGGTTAGGGTTAGGGTTAGGGTTAGGATGAATGAACACCGCAAGAACAATCCAAGATAAGGGTTAGTGTTAGTGTTAGGGTTAGGGTTAGGGTTAGGGTTAGGGTTAGGGTTAGGGTTAGGGTTAGGGTTAGGCTTAGGATGAATGAACACCGCAAGAAGAATCCAAGATTAGGGTTAGGGTTAGGGTTAGGGTTAGGGTTAGGGTTAGGGTTAGGGTTAGGGTTAGGTTTAGGATGAATGAACACCGCAAGAACAATCCAAGATTAGGGTTAGGGTTAGGGTTAGGGTTAGGGTTAGGGTTAGGGTTAGGGTTAGGATGAATGAAAACCACAAGAACAATCCAAGATTAGGGTTAGGGTTAGGGTTAGGGTTAGGGTTAGGGTTAGGGTTAGGGTTAGGGTTAGGGTTAGGGTGAATGAACACCGCAAGAACAATCCAAGAATAGGGTTAGGGTTAGGGTTAGGGTTAGGGTTAGGGTTAGGGTAAGGGTTAGTGTTAGGGTTAGGATTAGGGTTAGGGTTAGGGTTAGGGTTAGGGTTAGGGTTAGGGTTAGGGTTAGGGCTAGGGTTAATGAACACCGCAAGAACAATCCAAGATAAGGGTTAGTGTTAGTGTTAGTGTTAGGGTTAGGGTTAGGGTTAGGGTTAGGGTTAGGGTTAGGGTTAGGGTTAGGGTTAGGTTTAGGATGAATGAACGCCGCAAGAACAATCCAAGCTTAGGGTTAGGTTTAGGGTTTGGGTTAGGATTAGGGTTAGGGTTAGGGTTAGGGTTAGGGTTAGGGTTAGGGTAAGGGTTAGGGTTAGGGTGAATGAACACCGCA
>NW_028113110.1:340000-345000 GCF_964234715.1 Podarcis melisellensis | reverse complement strand
TAGGTTTAGGATGAATGAACACCGCAAGAACAATCCAAGATTAGGGTTAGGGTTAGGGTTAGGGTTAGGGTTAGGGTTAGGGTTAGGGTTAGGGTTAGGGTTAGGGTGAATGAACACCGCAAGAACAATCCAAGATTAGGGTTAGGGTTAGGGTTAGGGTTAGGGTTAGGGTTAGGGTTAGGGTTAGGGTTAGGGTTAGGATGAATGAACACTGCAAGAACAATCCAAGATTAGGGTTAGGGTTAGGGTTAGGGTTAGGGTTAGGGTTAGGGTTAGGGTTAGGGTTAGGTTAGGGTTAGGGTTAGGGTTAGGGTTAGGATGACTGAACACTACAAGAACAATCCAAGATTAGGGTTAGGGTTAGGGTTAGGGTTAGGGTGAATGAACACCGCAAGAACAATCCAAGATTAGGGTTAGGGTTAGGGTTAGCGTTAGGGTTAGGGTTAGGGTTAGGGTTAGGGTTAGGGTTAGGGTTAGGGTTAGGGTTAGGATGAATGAAAACCACAAGAACAATCCAAGATTAGGGTTAGGGTTAGGGTTAGGGTTAGGGTTAGGGTTAGGGTTAGGGTTAGGGTTAGGGTTAGGGTTAGGGTTAGGGTTAGGATGAATGAACACCACAAGAACAATCCAAGATTAGGGTTAGGTTGAGGGTGAGGGTGAATGAACACCGCAAGAACAATCCAAGAATAGGGTTAGGGTTAGGGTTAGGGTTAGGGTTAGGATGAATGAACACCACAAGAACAATCCAAGATTAGGGTTAGGGTTAGGGTTAGGGTGAATGAACACCGCAAGAACAATCCAAGAATAGGGTTAGGGTTAGGGTTAGGGTTAGGGTTAGGGTTAGGCTTAGGGTTAGGGTTAGGGTTAGGGTTAGGGCTAGGGTGAATGAACACCGCAAGAACAATCCAAGAATAGGGTTAGGGTTAGGGTTAGGGTTAGGGTTAGGGTTAGGGTTAGGGTTAGGGTTAGGGTTAGGGTTAGGGTTAGGGTTAGGGTTAGGGTTAGGGTTAGGGTTAGGGTTAGGGTTAGGTTTAGGATGAATGAACCTCGCAAGAACAATCCAAGATTAGGGTTAGGGTTAGGGTTAGGGTTAGGGTTAGGGTTAGGGTTAGGGTTAGGGTGAATGAACACCGCAAGAACAATCCAAGAATAGGGTTAGGGTTAGGGTTAGGGTTAGGGTTAGGGTTAGGGTAAGGGTTAGGGTTAGGGTTAGGGTTAGGGTTAGGGTTAGGGTTAGGGTTAGGATGAATGAACACCGCAAGAACAATCCAAGATAAGGGTTGGTGTTAGTGTTAGTGTTAGTGTTAGTGTTAGTGTTAGTGTTAGGGTTAGGGTTAGGGTTAGGGTTAGGGTTAGGGTTAGGGTTAGGGTTAGGGTTAGGGTTAGGTTTAGGATGAATGAACACCGCAAGAACAATCCAAGATTAGGGTTAGGGTTAGGGTTAGGGTTAGGGTTAGGGTTAGGGTTAGGGTTAGGATGAATGAACACTACAAGAACAATCCAAGATTAGGGTTAGGGTTAGGGTTAGGGTTAGGGTTAGGGTTAGGGTTAGGGTTAGGGTTAGGGTGAATGAACACCGCAAGAACAATCCAAGAATAGGGATAGGGTTAGGGTTAGGGTTAGGGTGAATGAACACCGCAAGAACAATCCAAGAATAGGGTTAGGGTTAGGGTTAGGGTTAGGGTTAGGGTTAGGGTTAGGGTTAGGGTTAGGGTTAGGGTTAGGGTTAGGGTTAGGGTTAGGGTTAGGGTTAGGGTTGGGGTTAGGGTTAGGGTTAGGGTTAGGGTTAGGGCTAGGGTGAATGAACACCGCAAGAACAATCCAAGAATAGGGTTAGGGTTAGGGTTAGGGTTAGGGTTAGGGTTAGGGTTAGGGTTAGGTTTAGGATGAATGAACACCGCAAGAACAATCCAAGATTAGGGTTAGGGTTAGGGTTAGGGTTAGGGTTAGGGTTAGGGTGAATGAACACCGCAAGAACAATCCAAGAATAGGGTTAGGGTTAGGGTTAGGGTTAGGGTTAGGGTTAGGGTTAGGGTTAGGGTTAGGGTTAGGGTTAGGGTTAGGGTAAGGGTTAGGGTTAGGGTTAGTGGTAGGGTTAGGATGAATGAACACCGCAAGAACAATCCAAGATAAGGGTTGGTGTTAGTGTTAGTGTTAGTGTTAGGGTTAGGGTTAGGGTTAGGGTTAGGGTTAGGGTTAGGGTTAGGTTTAGGATGAATGAACACCGCAAGAACAATCCAAGATTAGGGTTAGGGATAGGGTTAGGGTTAGGGTTAGGGTTAGGGTTAGGTTTAGGATGAATGAACACCGCAAGAACAATCCAAGATTAGGGTTAGGGTTAGGGTTAGGGTTAGGGTTAGGGTTAGGGTTAGGGTTAGGGTTAGGATGAATGAACACTACAAGAACAATCCAAGATTAGGGTTAGGGTTAGGGTTAGGGTTAGGGTTAGGGTTAGGGTTAGGGTTAGGGTTAGGGTGAATGAACACCGCAAGAACAATCCAAGAATAGGGATAGGGTTAGGGTTAGGGTTAGGGTGAATGAACACCGCAAGAACAATCCAAGAATAGGGTTAGGGTTAGGGTTAGGGTTAGGGTTAGGGTTAGGGTTAGGGTTAGGGTTAGGGTTAGGGTTAGGGTTAGGGTTGGGGTTAGGGTTAGGGTTAGGGTTAGGGTTAGGGCTAGGGTGAATGAACACCGCAAGAACAATCCAAGAATAGGGTTAGGGTTAGGGTTAGGGTTAGGGTTAGGGTTAGGGTTAGGGTTAGGGTTAGGGTTAGGGTTAGGGTTAGGTTTAGGATGAATGAACACCGCAAGAACAATCCAAGATTAGGGTTAGGGTTAGGGTTAGGGTTAGGGTTAGGGTTAGGGTGAATGAACACCGCAAGAACAATCCAAGAATAGGGTTAGGGTTAGGGTTAGGGTTAGGGTTAGGGTTAGGGTTAGGGTTAGGGTTAGGGTTAGGGTTAGGGTTAGGGTTAGGGTTAGGGTAAGGGTTAGGGTTAGGGTTAGTGGTAGGGTTAGGATGAATGAACACCGCAAGAACAATCCAAGATAAGGGTTGGTGTTAGTGTTAGTGTTAGTGTTAGGGTTAGGGTTAGGGTTAGGGTTAGGGTTAGGGTTAGGTTTAGGATGAATGAACACCGCAAGAACAATCCAAGATTAGGGTTAGGGATAGGGTTAGGGTTAGGGTTAGGGTTAGGGTTAGGGTTAGGGTTAGGGTTAGGGTTAGGATGAATGAACACTACAAGAACAATCCAAGATTAGGGTTAGGGTTAGGGTTAGGGTTAGGGTTAGGGTTAGGGTTAGGGTGAATGAACACCGCAAGAATAATCCAAGAATAGGGATAGGGTTAGGGTTAGGGTTAGGGTGAATGAACACCGCAAGAACAATCCAAGAATAGGGTTAGGGTTAGGGTTAGGGTTAGGGTTAGGGTTAGGGTTAGGGTTAGGGTTAGGGTTAGAGTGAATGAACACCGGAAGAACAATCCAAGAATAGGGTTAGGGTTAGGGTTAGGGTTAGGGTTAGGGTTAGGGTTAGGGTTAGGGTTAGAGTTAGGGTTAGGGTTAGGTTTAGGATGAATGAACACCGCAAGAACAATCCAAGATTAGGGTTAGGGTTAGGGTTAGGGTTAGGGTTAGGGTTAGGGTTAGGGTTAGGGTGAATGAACACCGCAAGAACAATCCAAGAATAGGGTTAGGGTTAGGGTTAGGGTTAGGGTTAGGGTTAGGGTTAGGGTTAGGGTTAGGGTTAGGGTTAGGGTTAGGGTTAGTTTTAGGGTTAGGGTTAAGGTTAAGGTTAGGGTTAGGGTAAGGGTTAGGGTTTGGGTTAGGGTGAATGAACACCGCAAGAACAATCCAAGCTTAGGGGTAGGCTTAGGGTTAGGGTTAGGTTTAGGTATAGGGTTAGGGTTAGGGTTAGCGTTAGGGTGAATGAACGCCGCAAGAACAATCCAAGGTTAGGGTTAGGGTTAGGGTTAGGGTTAGGGTTAGGGTTAGGATGAATGAAAACCACAAGAACAATCCAAGATTAGGGTTAGGGTGAGGGTTAGGGTTAGGGTTAGGTTTAGGGTTAGGGTTAGGGTTAGGGTTAGGGTTAGGGTGAATGAACACCGCAAGAACAATCCAAGAATAGGGTTAGGGTTAGGGTTAGGGTTAGGGTTAGGCTTAGGCTTAGGGTTAGGGTTAGGATGAATGAACACCACAAGAACAATCCAAGATTAGGGTTAGGGTGAGGGTTAGCGTTAGGGTTAGGGTTAGGGTTAGGGTTAGGGTTAGGGTTGGGTTAGGGTTAGGGTTAGGGTTAGGGTTAGGGTTAGGGTTAGGGTTAGGGTTAGGGTGAATGAACACCGCAAGAACAATCCAAGATTAGGGTTAGGGTTAGGGTTAGGGTTAGGGTTAGGGTTAGGGTTAGGGTTAGGGTTAGGGTTAGGGTTAAGGTTAGGGTTAGGGTTAGGGTTAAGGTTAGGGTTAGGGTTGGGGTTAGGGTTAGGGTTAGGGTTAGGGTTAGGGTTAGGGTTAGGGTTAGGGTTAGGGTTAGGGTTAGGGTTAGGGTTAGGGTGAATGAACACCGCAAGAACAATCCAAGCTTAGGGTTAGGGTTAGGGTTAGGGTTAGGGTTAGGGTTAGGGTTAGCGTGAATGAACGCCGCAAGAACAATCCAAGCTTAGGGTTAGGGTTAGAGTTAGGGTTAGGGTTAGGGTTAGGGTTAGGGTTAGGGTGAATGAACACCGCAAGAACAATCCAAGATTAGGGTTAGGGTTAGGGTTAGGGTTAGGGTTAGGTTAGGGTTAGGGTTAGGGTTAGGATGAATGAACACTACAAGAACAATCCAAGATTAGGGTTAGGGTTAGGGTTAGGGTTAGGGTGAATGAACACCGCAAGAACAATCCAAGATTAGGGTTAGGGTTAGGGTTAGCGTTAGGGTTAGGGTTAGGGTTAGGGTTAGGGTTAGGGTTAGGGTTAGGGTTAGGATGAATGAAAACCACAAGAACAATCCAAGATT
>NW_028113110.1:172500-177500 GCF_964234715.1 Podarcis melisellensis | reverse complement strand
GGGTTAGGGTTAGGGTTAGGGTTAGGGTTAGGGTTGGGGTTAGGGTTAGGGTTAGGGTTAGGGTTAGGGTTAGGGTTAGGGTTAGGATGAATGAACACCGCAAGAACAATCCAAGATTAGGGTTAGGGTTAGGGTTAGGGTTAGGGTTAGGGTTAGGGTTAGGGTTAGGGTTAGGGTTAGGATGAATGAACACCGCAAGAACAATCCAAGATTAGGGTTAGGGTTAGGGTTAGGATGAATGAACACTACAAGAACAATCCAAGATTAGGGTTAGGGTTAGGGTTAGGGTTAGGGTTAGGGTTAGGGTTAGGGTTAGGGTTAGGGTTAGGGTTAGGGTTAGCATGAATGAACACCACAAGAACAATCCAAGATTAGGGTTAGGGTTAGGGTTAGGGTTAGGGTTTCGGTGAAAGAACAACGCATGAACAGTCCAAGATTAGGGTTAGGGTTAGGGTTAGGGTTAGGGTTAGGGTTAGGGTTAGGGTTAGGGTTAGGGTAAGGGTAAGGGTAAGGGTTAGGGTTAGGGTTAGGGTTAGGGTAAATGAACACCGCAAGAACAATCCAAGAATAGGGTTAGGGTTAGAATTAGGGTTAGGGTTAGGGTTACGGTTAGGGTTAGGATGAATGAACACCGCAAGAACAATCCAAGATTAGGGTTAGGGTTAGGGTTAGGGTTAGGGTTAGGGTTAGGGTTAGGGTTAGGGTTAGGGTTAGGGTTAGGGATAGGGTTAGCGTTAGGGTTAGGGTGAATGAACACCGCAAGAACAATCCAAGAATAGGGTTAGGGTTAGGGTTAGGGTTAGGGTTAGGGTTAGGGTTAGGGTTAGGGTTAGGGTTAGGGTTAGGGTTAGGGTTAGGGTTAGGGTTAGGGTTAGGATGAATGAACACCGCAAGAACAATCCAAGATTAGGGTTAGGGTTAGGGTTATGGTTAGGGTTAGGGTTAGGGTTAGGGTTAGGGTTAGGGTTAGGGTTAGGGTTAGAGTTAGGGTTAGGGTTAGGGTTAGGATGAATGAACACCACAAGAACAATCCAAGATTAGGGTTAGGGTTTGGGCTTGGGTTAGGGTTAGGGTTAGGGTTAGGTTTAGGGTGAATGAACACCGCAAGAACAATCCAAGATTAGGGTTAGGGTTAGGGTTAGGGTTCGGGTTAGGGTTCGGGTTCTGGTTCGGGTTAGGGTTAGGGTTAGGGTTAGGGTTAGGGTTAGGATGAATGAACGCCACAAGAACAATCCAAGATTAGGATTAGGGTTAGGGTTAGGGTTAGGGTTAGGGTTAGGGTTAGGGTTAGGGTTAGGGTGAAGGAACACCGCAAGAACAATCCAAGATCAGGGTTAGGGTTAGGGTTAGGGTTAGGGTTAGGATGAATGAACACCACAAGAACAATCCAAGATTAGGGTTAGGGTTAGGGTTAGGGTTAGGGTTAGGGTTAGGGTTAGGGTTAGGGTTAGGGTTAGGGTTAGGGTTAGGGTTAGGGTTAGGGTTAGGGTGAATGAACACCGCAAGAACAATCCAAGATTAGGGTTAGGGTTACGGTTAGGGTTAGGGTTAGGATGAATGAACACCGCAAGAACAATCCAAGAATAGGGATAGGGTTAGGGTTAGGGTTAGGGTTAGGGTTAGGCTTAGGCTTAGGCTTAGGCTTAGGCTTAGGCTTAGGCTTAGGCTTAGGCTTAGGCTTAGGCTTAGGGTGAATGAACACCGGAAGAACAATCCAAGAATAGGGTTAGGGTTAGGGTTAGGGTTAGGGTTAGGGTTAGGGTTAGGGTTAGGGTTAGGGTAAGGGTAAGGGTTAGGGTTAGGGTTAGGGTTAGGGTAAATGAACACCGCAAGAACAATCCAAGAATAGGGTTAGGGTTAGAGTTAGGGTTAGGGTTAGGGTTACGGTTAGGGTTAGGATGAATGAACACCGCAAGAACAATCCAAGATTAGGGTTAGGGTTAGGGTTAGGGTTAGGGTTAGGGTTAGGGTTAGGGTTAGGGATAGGGTTAGCGTTAGGGTTAGGGTGAATGAACACCGCAAGAACAATCCAATAATAGGGTTAGGGTTAGGGTTAGGGTTAGGGTTAGGGTTAGGGTTAGGGTTAGGGTTAGGGTTAGGGTTAGGGTTAGGGTTAGGATGAATGAACACCGCAAGAACAATCCAAGATTAGGGTTAGGGTTAGGGTTAGGGTTAGGGTTAGGGTTAGGGTTAGGGTTAGGATGAATGAACACCGCAAGAACAATCCAAGATTAGGGTTAGGGTTAGGGTTAGGGTTAGGGTTAGGGTTAGGGTTAGGGTTAGGGTTAGGGTTAGGGTTGGGGTTAGGGTTAGGGTTAGGGTTAGGGTTAGGGTTAGGATGAATGAACACCGCAAGAACAATCCAAGATTAGGGTTAGGGTTAGGGTTAGGGTTAGGGTTAGGGTTAGGGTTAGGGTTAGGATGAATGAACACCGCAAGAACAATCCAAGATTAGGGTTAGGGTTAGGGTTAGGATGAATGAACACCGCAAGAACAATCCAATAATAGGGTTAGGGTTAGGGTTAGGGTTAGGGTTGGGGTTAGGGTTAGGGTTAGGGTTAGGGTTAGGGTTAGGGTTAGGGTTAGGGTTAGGGTTAGGGTTAGCATGAATGAACACCACAAGAACAATCCAAGATTAGGGTTAGGGTTAGGGTTAGGGTTAGGGTTTCGGTGAAAGAACAACGCATGAACAGTCCAAGATTAGGGTTAGGGTTAGGGTTAGGGTTAGGGTTAGGGTTAGGGTTAGGGTTAGGGTTAGGGTTAGGGTTAGGGTTAGGGTTAGGGTTAGGGTTAGGGTAAGGGTAAGGGTAAGGGTTAGGGTTAGGGTTAGGGTTAGGGTAAATGAACACCGCAAGAACAATCCAAGAATAGGGTTAGGGTTAGAGTTAGGGTTAGGGTTAGGGTTACGGTTAGGGTTAGGATGAATGAACACCGCAAGAACAATCCAAGATTAGGGTTAGGGTTAGGGTTAGGGTTAGGGTTAGGGTTAGGGTTAGGGTTAGGGTTAGGGTTAGGGATAGGGTTAGCGTTAGGGTTAGGGTGAATGAACACCGCAAGAACAATCCAAGAATAGGGTTAGGGTTAGGGTTAGGGTTAGGGTTAGGGTTAGGGTTAGGGTTAGGGTTAGGGTTAGGATGAATGAACACTGCAAGAACAATCCAAGATTAGGGTTAGGGTTAGGGTTATGGTTAGGGTTAGGGTTAGGGTTAGGGTTAGGGTTAGGGTTAGGGTTAGGGTTAGGGTTAGGGTTAGGGTTAGGGTTAGGGTTAGGGTTAGAGTTAGGGTTAGGGTTAGGGTTAGGATGAATGAACACCACAAGAACAATCCAAGATTAGGGTTAGGGTTTGGGCTTGGGTTAGGGTTAGGGTTAGGGTTAGGTTTAGGGTGAATGAACACCGCAAGAACAATCCAAGATTAGGGTTAGGGTTAGGGTTAGGGTTAGGGTTCGGGTTAGGGTTCGGGTTCTGGTTCGGGTTAGGGTTAGGGTTAGGGTTAGGGTTAGGGTTAGGATGAATGAACGCCACAAGAACAATCCAAGATTAGGATTAGGGTTAGGGTTAGGGTTAGGGTTAGGGTTAGGGTTAGGGTTAGGGTTAGGGTTAGGGTTAGGGTTAGGGTGAAGGAACACCACAAGAACAATCCAAGATCAGGGTTAGGGTTAGGGTTAGGGTTAGGGTTAGGATGAATGAACACCACAAGAACAATCCAAGATTAGGGTTAGGGTTAGGGTTAGGGTTAGGGTTAGGGTTAGGGTTAGGGTTAGGGTTAGGGTTAGGGTTAGGGTTAGGGTTAGGGTTAGGGTTAGGGTGAATGAACACCGCAAGAACAATCCAAGATTAGGGTTAGGGTTACGGTTAGGGTTAGGGTTAGGGTTAGGGTTAGGGTTAGGCTTAGGCTTAGGCTTAGGCTTAGGCTTAGGCTTAGGGTGAATGAACACCGGAAGAACAATCCAAGAATAGGGTTAGGGTTAGGGTTAGGGTTAGGGTTAGGGTTAGGGTTAGGGTTAGGGTTAGGGTAAGGGTAAGGGTTAGGGTTAGGGTTAGGGTTAGGGTTAGGGTAAATGAACACCGCAAGAACAATCCAAGAATAGGGTTAGGGTTAGAGTTAGGGTTAGGGTTAGGGTTACGGTTAGGGTTAGGATGAATGAACACCGCAAGAACAATCCAAGATTAGGGTTAGGGTTAGGGTTAGGGTTAGGGTTAGGGTTAGGGTTAGGGTTAGGGTTAGGGTTAGGGTTAGGGATAGGGTTAGCGTTAGGGTTAGGGTGAATGAACACCGCAAGAACAATCCAATAATAGGGTTAGGGTTAGGGTTAGGGTTAGGGTTAGGGTTAGGGTTAGGGTTAGGGTTAGGGTTAGGGTTAGGGTTAGGATGAATGAACACCGCAAGAACAATCCAAGATTAGGGTTAGGGTTAGGGTTAGGGTTAGGGTTAGGGTTAGGGTTAGGGTTAGGGTTAGGGTTAGGATGAATGAACACCGCAAGAACAATCCAAGATTAGGGTTAGGGTTAGGGTTAGGGTTAGGGTTAGGGTTAGGGTTAGGGTTAGGGTTAGGGTTAGAATTAGGGTTAGGGTTAGGGTTAGGGTTAGGATGAATGAACACCACAAGAACAATCCAAGATTAGGGTTAGGGTTTGGGCTTGGGTTAGGGTTAGGGTTAGGGTTAGGGTTAGGGTTAGGGTTAGGGTTAGGGTTAGGGTTAGGGTTAGGGTTAGGGTTAGGGTTAGGGTTAGGGTTAGGGTTAGGGTTCGGGTTCGGGTTCGGGTTCGGGTTCGGGTTCGGGTTAGGGTTAGGGTTAGGGTTAGGATGAATGAACGCCACAAGAACAATCCAAGATTAGGATTAGGGTTAGGGTTAGGGTTAGGGTTAGGGTTAGGGTTAGGGTTAGGGTTAGGGTGAAGGAACACCGCAAGAACAATCCAAGATCAGGGTTAGGGTTAGGGTTAGGGTTAGGATGAATGAACACCACAAGAACAATCCAAGATTAGGGTTAGGGTTAG
>NW_028113110.1:160000-170000 GCF_964234715.1 Podarcis melisellensis | reverse complement strand
ACAATCCAAGATTAGGGTTAGGGTTAGGGTTAGGGTTAGGGTTAGGGTTAGGGTTAGGGTCAGGGTTAGAGTTAGGGTTAGGGTTAGGGTTAGGGTTAGGGTTAGGGTCAGGGTTAGAGTTAGGGTTAGGATGAATGAACACTACAAGAACAATCCAAGATTAGGGTTAGGGTTAGGGTTAGGGTTAGGGTTAGGGTGAATGAACACCGCAAGAACAATCCAAGAATAGGGTTAGGGTTAGGGTTAGGGTTAGGGTTAGGGTTAGGGTGAATGAAATCCGCAAGAACAATCCAAGATTAGGGTTAGGGTTAGGGTTAGGTTTAGGTTTAGGGTTAGGGTTAGGGTTAGGGTTAGGGTTAGGGTTAGGGTTAGGGTTAGGGTTAGGGTTAGGGTTAGGGTGAATGAGCACCGCAAGAACAATCCAAGATTAGGGTTAGGGTTAGGGTTAGGGTTAGGGTTAGGGTTAGGGTTAGGGTTAGGGTTAGGGTTAAGGTTAGGGTTAGGGTTAGGGTTAGGGTGAAAGAACACCGCAAGAGCAATCCAAGATTAGGGTTAGGGTTAGGGTGAATGAACACCGCAAGAACAATCCAAGCATGGGGTTAGGGTTAGGGTTAGGGTTAGGGTTAGGGTTAGGGTTAGGGTGAATGTACACCGCAAGAACAATCCAAGAATAGGGTTAGGGTTGGCGTTAGGGTTAGGGTTAGGGTTAGGGTTACGATTAGGGTTAGGGTGAATGAACACCGCAAGAACAATCCAAGATTAGGGTTAGGGTTAGGGTTAGGGTTAGGGTTAGGGTTAGGGTTAGGGTTAGGGTTAGGGTTTCGGTGAAAGAACAACGCAAGAACAATCCAAGATTAGGGTTAGGGTTAGGGTTAGGGTTAGGGTTAGGGTTAGGGTTAGGGTTAGGGTTAGTGTTAGGGTTAGGGTTAGGGTTAGGGTTAAGGTTAGGGTTAGGGTTAGGGTTAGGGTTAGGGTTAGGGTGAATGAACACCGCAAGAGCAATCCAAGATTAGGGTTAGGGTTAGGGTGAATGAACACCGCAAGAACAATCCAAGCTTGGGGTTAGGGTTAGGGTTAGGGTTAGGGTTAGGGTTAGGGTTAGGGTTAGGGTTAGGGTTAGGGTGAATGAACACCGCAAGAACAATCCAAGAATAGGGATAGGGTTAGGGTTAGGCTTAGGGTTAGGCTTAGGCTTAGGCTTAGGCTTAGGCTTAGGCTTAGGCTTAGCCTTAGGCTTAGGCTTAGGCTTAGGCTTAGGCTTAGGCTTAGGCTTAGGCTTAGGCTTAGGGTGAATGAACACCGGAAGAACAATCCAAGAATAGGGTTAGGGTTAGGGTTAGGGTTAGGGTTAGGGTTAGGGTTAGGGTTAGGGTTAGGGTTAGGTTTAGGATGAATGAACACCGCAAGAACAATCCAAGATTATGGTTAGGGTTAGGGTTAGGGTTAGGGTTAGGGTTAGGGTTAGGGTTAGGGTCAGGGTTAGAGTTAGGGTTAGGGTTAGGGTTAGGGTTAGGGTTAGGGTTAGGGTTAGGGTTAGGGTTAGTGTTAGGGTTAGGGTTAGGGTTAGGGTTAAGGTTAGGGTTAGGGTTAGGGTTAGGGTTAGGGTTAGGGTGAATGAACACCGCAAGAGCAATCCAAGATTAGGGTTAGGGTTAGGGTGAATGAACACCGCAAGAACAATCCAAGCTTGGGGTTAGGGTTAGGGTTAGGGTTAGGGTTAGGGTTAGGGTTAGGGTTAGGGTTAGGGTTAGGGTGAATGAACACCGCAAGAACAATCCAAGAATAGGGATAGGGTTAGGGTTAGGCTTAGGCTTAGGCTTAGGCTTAGGCTTAGGCTTAGGCTTAGGCTTAGGCTTAGGCTTAGGCTTAGGCTTAGCCTTAGGCTTAGGCTTAGGCTTAGGCTTAGGCTTAGGCTTAGGCTTAGGCTTAGGCTTAGGGTGAATGAACACCGGAAGAACAATCCAAGAATAGGGTTAGGGTTAGGGTTAGGGTTAGGGTTAGGGTTAGGGTTAGGGTTAGGGTTAGGGTTAGGTTTAGGATGAATGAACACCGCAAGAACAATCCAAGATTATGGTTAGGGTTAGGGTTAGGGTTAGGGTTAGGGTTAGGGTTAGGGTTAGGGTCAGGGTTAGAGTTAGGGTTAGGGTTAGGGTTAGGGTTAGGGTTAGGGTTAGGGTTAGGGTCAGGGTTAGAGTTAGGGTTAGGATGAATGAACACTACAAGAACAATCCAAGATTAGGGTTAGGGTTAGGGTTAGGGTTAGGGTTAGGGTGAATGAACACCGCAAGAACAATCCAAGAATAGGGTTAGGGTTAGGGTTAGGGTTAGGGTTAGGGTTAGGGTGAATGAAATCCGCAAGAACAATCCAAGATTAGGGTTAGGGTTAGGGTTAGGGTTAGGGTTAGGGTTAGGGTTAGGGTTAGGGTTAGGGTTAGGGTTTCGGTGAAAGAACAACGCAAGAACAATCCAAGATTAGGGTTAGGGTTAGGGTTAGGGTTAGGGTTAGGGTTAGGGTTAGGGTTAGGGTTAGGGTTAGGGTTAGGGTTAGGGTTAGGGTTAAGGTTAGGGTTAGGGTTAGGGTGAATGAACACCGCAAGAGCAATCCAAGATTAGGGTTAGGGTTAGGGTTAGGGTTAGGGTTAGGGTTAGGGTTAGGGTTAGGGTTAGGGTTAGGGTGAAGGAACACCGCAAGAACAATCCAAGATCAGGGTTAGGGTTAGGGTTAGGGTTAGGGTTAGGATGAATGAACACCACAAGAACAATCCAAGATTAGGGTTAGGGTTAGGGTTAGGGTTAGGGTTAGGGTTAGGGTTAGGGTTAGGGTTAGGGTTAGGGTTAGGGTTAGGGTTAGGGTTAGGGTGAATGAACACCGCAAGAACAATCCAAGATTAGGGTTAGGGTTACGGTTAGGGTTAGGGTTAGGATGAATGAACACCGCAAGAACAATCCAAGAATAGGGATAGGGTTAGGGTTAGGGTTAGGGTTAGGGTTAGGGTTAGGGTTAGGGTTAGGCTTAGGCTTAGGCTTAGGCTTAGGCTTAGGCTTAGGGTGAATGAACACCGGAAGAACAATCCAAGAATAGGGTTAGGGTTAGGGTTAGGGTTAGGGTTAGGGTTAGGGTTAGGGTTAGGGTTAGGGTTAGGGTAAGGGTAAGGGTAAGGGTTAGGGTTAGGGTTAGGGTTAGGGTAAATGAACACCGCAAGAACAATCCAAGAATAGGGTTAGGGTTAGAGTTAGGGTTAGGGTTAGGGTTACGGTTAGGGTTAGGATGAATGAACACCGCAAGAACAATCCAAGATTAGGGTTAGGGTTAGGGTTAGGGTTAGGGTTAGGGTTAGGGTTAGGGTTAGGGTTAGGGTTAGGGTTAGGGTTAGGGTTAGGGATAGGGTTAGCGTTAGGGTTAGGGTGAATGAACACCGCAAGAACAATCCAATAATAGGGTTAGGGTTAGGGTTAGGGTTAGGGTTAGGGTTAGGGTTAGGGTTAGGGTTAGGATGAATGAACACCGCAAGAACAATCCAAGATTAGGGTTAGGGTTAGGGTTAGGGTTAGGGTTAGGGTTAGGGTTAGGGTTAGGGTTAGGATGAATGAACACCGCAAGAACAATCCAAGATTAGGGTTAGGGTTAGGGTTAGGGTTAGGGTTAGGGTTAGGGTTAGGGTTAGGGTTAGGGTTAGGGTTAGGGTTAGGGTTGGGGTTAGGGTTAGGGTTAGGGTTAGGGTTAGGGTTAGGGTTAGGATGAATGAACACCGCAAGAACAATCCAAGATTAGGGTTAGGGTTAGGGTTAGGGTTAGGGTTAGGGTTAGGGTTAGGGTTAGGGTTAGGATGAATGAACACCGCAAGAACAATCCAAGATTAGGGTTAGGGTTAGGGTTAGGATGAATGAACACCGCAAGAACAATCCAATAATAGGGTTAGGGTTAGGGTTAGGGTTAGGGTTGGGGTTAGGGTTAGGGTTAGGGTTAGGGTTAGGGTTAGGGTTAGGGTTAGGGTTAGGGTTAGGGTTAGGGTTAGGGTTAGCATGAATGAACACCACAAGAACAATCCAAGATTAGGGTTAGGGTTAGGGTTAGGGTTAGGGTTTCGGTGAAAGAACAACGCATGAACAGTCCAAGATTAGGGTTAGGGTTAGGGTTAGGGTTAGGGTTAGGGTTAGGGTTAGGGTTAGGGTTAGGGTTAGGGTTAGGGTTAGGGTTAGGGTAAGGGTAAGGGTAAGGGTTAGGGTTAGGGTTAGGGTTAGGGTAAATGAACACCGCAAGAACAATCCAAGAATAGGGTTAGGGTTAGAGTTAGGGTTAGGGTTAGGGTTACGGTTAGGGTTAGGATGAATGAACACCGCAAGAACAATCCAAGATTAGGGTTAGGGTTAGGGTTAGGGTTAGGGTTAGGGTTAGGGTTAGGGTTAGGGTTAGGGTTAGGGTTAGGGTTAGGGTTAGGGTTAGGGATAGGGTTAGCGTTAGGGTTAGGGTGAATGAACACCGCAAGAACAATCCAAGAATAGGGTTAGGGTTAGGGTTAGGGTTAGGGTTAGGGTTAGGGTTAGGGTTAGGGTTAGGGTTAGGGTTAGGGTTAGGGTTAGGGTTAGGATGAATGAACACCGCAAGAACAATCCAAGATTAGGGTTAGGGTTAGGGTTAGGGTTAGGGATAGGGTTAGGGTTAGGGTTAGGGTTAGGGTTAGAGTTAGGGTTAGGGTTAGGGTTAGGATGAATGAACACCACAAGAACAATCCAAGATTAGGGTTAGGGTTTGGGCTTGGGTTAGGGTTAGGGTTAGGGTTAGGTTTAGGGTGAATGAACACCGCAAGAACAATCCAAGATTAGGGTTAGGGTTAGGGTTAGGGTTAGGGTTCGGGTTAGGGTTCGGGTTCTGGTTCGGGTTAGGGTTAGGGTTAGGGTTAGGGTTAGGGTTAGGATGAATGAACGCCACAAGAACAATCCAAGATTAGGATTAGGGTTAGGGTTAGGGTTAGGGTTAGGGTTAGGGTTAGGGTTAGGGTGAAGGAACACCGCAAGAACAATCCAAGATCAGGGTTAGGGTTAGGGTTAGGGTTAGGGTTAGGGTTAGGGTTAGGGTTAGGGTTAGGGTTAGGGTGAATGAACACCGCAAGAACAATCCAAGATTAGGGTTAGGGTTACGGTTAGGGTTAGGGTTAGGGTTAGGGTTAGGGTTAGGCTTAGGCTTAGGCTTAGGCTTAGGCTTAGGCTTAGGCTTAGGGTGAATGAACACCGGAAGAACAATCCAAGAATAGGGTTAGGGTTAGGGTTAGGGTTAGGGTTAGGGTTAGGGTTAGGGTTAGGGTTAGGGTAAGGGTAAGGGTTAGGGTTAGGGTTAGGGTTAGGGTGAAGGAACACCGCAAGAACAATCCAAGATCAGGGTTAGGGTTAGGGTTAGGGTTAGGGTTAGGATGAATGAACACCACAAGAACAATCCAAGATTAGGGTTAGGGTTAGGGTTAGGGTTAGGGTTAGGGTTAGGGTTAGGGTTAGGGTTAGGGTTAGGGTTAGGGTTAGGGTTAGGGTGAATGAACACCGCAAGAACAATCCAAGATTAGGGTTAGGGTTACGGTTAGGGTTAGGGTTAGGATGAATGAACACCGCAAGAACAATCCAAGAATAGGGATAGGGTTAGGGTTAGGGTTAGGGTTAGGGTTAGGCTTAGGCTTAGGCTTAGGCTTAGGCTTAGGCTTAGGCTTAGGGTGAATGAACACCGGAAGAACAATCCAAGAATAGGGTTAGGGTTAGGGTTAGGGTTAGGGTTAGGGTTAGGGTAAGGGTAAGGGTAAGGGTTAGGGTTAGGGTTAGGGTTAGGGTAAATGAACACCGCAAGAACAATCCAAGAATAGGGTTAGGGTTAGAGTTAGGGTTAGGGTTAGGGTTACGGTTAGGGTTAGGATGAATGAACACCGCAAGAACAATCCAAGATTAGGGTTAGGGTTAGGGTTAGGGTTAGGGTTAGGGTTAGGGTTAGGGTTAGGGTTAGGGATAGGGTTAGCGTTAGGGTTAGGGTGAATGAACACCGCAAGAACAATCCAATAATAGGGTTAGGGTTAGGGTTAGGGTTAGGGTTAGGGTTAGGGTTAGGGTTAGGGTTAGGGTTAGGATGAATGAACACCGCAAGAACAATCCAAGATTAGGGTTAGGGTTAGGGTTAGGGTTAGGGTTAGGGTTAGGGTTAGGGTTAGGATGAATGAACACCGCAAGAACAATCCAAGATTAGGGTTAGGGTTAGGGTTAGGGTTAGGGTTAGGGTTAGGGTTAGGGTTAGGGTTAGGGTTAGGGTTGGGGTTAGGGTTAGGGTTAGGGTTAGGGTTAGGGTTAGGATGAATGAACACCGCAAGAACAATCCAAGATTAGGGTTAGGGTTAGGGTTAGGGTTAGGGTTAGGGTTAGGGTTAGGGTTAGGGTTAGGGTTAGGGTTAGGATGAATGAACACCGCAAGAACAATCCAAGATTAGGGTTAGGGTTAGGGTTAGGATGAATGAACACCGCAAGAACAATCCAATAATAGGGTTAGGGTTAGGGTTAGGGTTAGGGTTGGGGTTAGGGTTAGGGTTAGGGTTAGGGTTAGGGTTAGGGTTAGGGTTAGGGTTAGGGTTAGGGTTAGGGTTAGGGTTAGGGTTAGCATGAATGAACACCACAAGAACAATCCAAGATTAGGGTTAGGGTTAGGGTTAGGGTTAGGGTTTCGGTGAAAGAACAACGCATGAACAGTCCAAGATTAGGGTTAGGGTTAGGGTTAGGGTTAGGGTTAGGGTTAGGGTTAGGGTTAGGGTTAGGGTTAGGGTTAGGGTTAGGGTAAGGGTAAGGGTAAGGGTTAGGGTTAGGGTTAGGGTTAGGGTAAATGAACACCGCAAGAACAATCCAAGAATAGGGTTAGGGTTAGAGTTAGGGTTAGGGTTAGGGTTACGGTTAGGGTTAGGATGAATGAACACCGCAAGAACAATCCAAGATTAGGGTTAGGGTTAGGGTTAGGGTTAGGGTTAGGGTTAGGGTTAGGGTTAGGGTTAGGGTTAGGGTTAGGGTTAGGGTTAGGGATAGGGTTAGCGTTAGGGTTAGGGTGAATGAACACCGCAAGAACAATCCAAGAATAGGGTTAGGGTTAGGGTTAGGGTTAGGGTTAGGGTTAGGGTTAGGGTTAGGGTTAGGGTTAGGGTTAGGATGAATGAACACCGCAAGAACAATCCAAGATTAGGGTTAGGGTTAGGGTTAGGGTTAGGGTTAGGGTTAGGGTTAGGGTTAGGGTTAGGGTTAGGGTTAGAGTTAGGGTTAGGGTTAGGGTTAGGATGAATGAACACCACAAGAACAATCCAAGATTAGGGTTAGGGTTTGGGCTTGGGTTAGGGTTAGGGTTAGGGTTAGGTTTAGGGTGAATGAACACCGCAAGAACAATCCAAGATTAGGGTTAGGGTTAGGGTTAGGGTTAGGGTTCGGGTTAGGGTTCGGGTTCTGGTTCGGGTTAGGGTTAGGGTTAGGGTTAGGGTTAGGGTTAGGATGAATGAACGCCACAAGAACAATCCAAGATTAGGATTAGGGTTAGGGTTAGGGTTAGGGTTAGGGTTAGGGTTAGGGTGAAGGAACACCGCAAGAACAATCCAAGATCAGGGTTAGGGTTAGGGTTAGGGTTAGGGTTAGGGTTAGGGTTAGGGTTAGGGTTAGGGTTAGGGTTAGGGTTAGGGTTAGGGTGAATGAACACCGCAAGAACAATCCAAGATTAGGGTTAGGGTTACGGTTAGGGTTAGGGTTAGGGTTAGGGTTAGGGTTAGGGTTAGGCTTAGGCTTAGGCTTAGGCTTAGGCTTAGGCTTAGGCTTAGGGTGAATGAACACCGGAAGAACAATCCAAGAATAGGGTTAGGGTTAGGGTTAGGGTTAGGGTTAGGGTTAGGGTTAGGGTTAGGGTTAGGGTTAGGGTTAGGGTAAGGGTAAGGGTTAGGGTTAGGGTTAGGGTTAGGGTTAGGGTAAATGAACACCGCAAGAACAATCCAAGAATAGGGTTAGGGTTAGAGTTAGGGTTAGGGTTAGGGTTACGGTTAGGGTTAGGATGAATGAACACCGCAAGAACAATCCAAGATTAGGGTTAGGGTTAGGGTTAGGGTTAGGGTTAGGGTTAGGGTTAGGGTTAGGGTTAGGGTTAGGGTTAGGGTTAGGGTTAGGGTTAGGGATAGGGTTAGCGTTAGGGTTAGGGTGAATGAACACCGCAAGAACAATCCAATAATAGGGTTAGGGTTAGGGTTAGGGTTAGGGTTAGGGTTAGCGTTAGGGTTAGGGTTAGGGTTAGGATGAATGAACACCGCAAGAACAATCCAAGATTAGGGTTAGGGTTAGGGTTAGGGTTAGGGTTAGGGTTAGGGTTAGGGTTAGGGTTAGGATGAATGAACACCGCAAGAACAATCCAAGATTAGGGTTAGGGTTAGGGTTAGGGTTAGGGTTAGGGTTAGGGTTAGGGTTAGGGTTAGGGTTAGGGTTAGAGTTAGGGTTAGGGTTAGGGTTAGGGTTAGGATGAATGAACACCACAAGAACAATCCAAGATTAGGGTTAGGGTTTGGGCTTGGGTTAGGGTTAGGGTTAGGGTTAGGGTTAGGGTTAGGGTTAGGGTTAGGGTTAGGGTGAATGAACACCGCAAGAACAATCCAAGATTAGGGTTAGGGTTAGGGTTAGGGTTAGGGTTAGGGTTAGGGTTAGGGTTAGGGTTAGGGTTAGGGTTAGGGTTAGGGTTCGGGTTCGGGTTCGGGTTCGGGTTAGGGTTAGGGTTAGGGTTAGGGTTAGGATGAATGAACGCCACAAGAACAATCCAAGATTAGGATTAGGGTTAGGGTTAGGGTTAGGGTTAGGGTTAGGGTTAGGGTTAGGGTTAGGGTTAGGGTGAAGGAACACCGCAAGAACAATCCAAGATCAGGGTTAGGGTTAGGGTTAGGGTTAGGATGAATGAACACCACAAGAACAATCCAAGATTAGGGTTAGGGTTAGGGTTAGGGTTAGGGTTAGGGTTAGGGTTAGGGTTAGGGTTAGGGTTAGGGTTAGGGTGAATGAACACCGCAAGAACAATCCAAGATTAGGGTTAGGGTTAGGGTTAGGGTTAGGGTTAGGGTTAGGGTTAGGGTTAGGGTTAGGGTTAGGGTTAGGGTTAGGGTGAATGAACACCGCAAGAACAATCCAAGAATAGGGATAGGGTTAGGGTTAGGGTTAGGGTTAGGGTTAGGGTTAGGCTTAGGCTTAGGCTTAGGCTTAGGCTTAGGCTTAGGCTTAGGCTTAGGGTGAATGAACACCGGAAGAACAATCCAAGAATAGGGTTAGGGTTAGGGTTAGGGTTAGGGTTAGGGTTAGGGTTAGGGTTAGGGTTAGGGTTAGGGTTAGAGTTAGGGTTAGGGTTAGGGTTAGGTTTAGGATGAATGAACACCGCAAGAACAATCCAAGATTAGGGTTAGGGTTAGGGTTAGGGTTAGGGTTAGGGTTAGGGTCAGGGTTAGAGTTAGGGTTAGGGTTAGGGTTAGGGTTAGGGTCAGGGTTAGAGTTAGGGTTAGGATGAATGAACACTACAAGAACAATCCAAGATTAGGGTTAGGGTTAGGGTTAGGGTTAGGGTTAGGGTTAGGGTGAATGAACACCGCAAGAACAATCCAAGAATAGGGTTAGGGTTAGGGTTAGGGTTAGGGTTAGGGTGAATGAAATCCGCAAGAACAATCCAAGATTAGGGTTAGGGTTAGGGTTAGGGTTAGGGTTAGGGTTAGGGTTAGGGTTAGGGTTAGGGTTAGGGTGAATGAACACCGCAAGAACAATCCAAGATTAGGGTTAGGGTTAGGGTTAGGTTTAGGTTTAGGGTTAGGGTTAGGGTTAGGGTTAGGGTTAGGGTTAGGGTTAGGGTGAATGAGCACCGCAAGAACAATCCAAGATTAGGGTTAGGGTTAGGGTTAGGGTTAGGGTTAGGGTTAGGGTTAGGGTTAGGGTTAGGGTTAGGGTTAGGGTTAGGGTTAGGGTTAAGGTTAGGGTTAGGGTTAGGGTT
>NW_028113110.1:112500-115000 GCF_964234715.1 Podarcis melisellensis | reverse complement strand
ATCAGGGTTAGGGTTAGGGTTAGGGTTAGGATGAATGAACACCACAAGAACAATCCAAGATTAGGGTTAGGGTTAGGGTTAGGGTTAGGGTGAGGGTTAGGGTTAGGGTTAGGGTTAGGGTTAGGGTTAGGGTTAGGGTTAGGGTTAGGGTTCGGGTTCGGGTTCGGGTTCGGGTTAGGGTTAGGGTTAGGGTTAGGGTGAATGAACACCGCAAGAACAATCCAAGAATAGGGTTAGGGTTGGGGTTAGGGTTAGGGTTAGGGTTAGCGTTACGATTAGGGTTAGGGTGAATGAACACCGCAAGAACAATCCAAGATTAGGGTTAGGGTTAGGGTTAGGGTTAGGGTTAGGGATAGGGATAGGGTTAGGGTTAGGGTTAGGGTTAGGGTTAGGGTTAGGGTTAGGGTTAGGATGAATGAACACCACAAGAACAATCTAAATTTAGGGTTAGGGTTGGGGTTAGGGTTAGGGTTGGGGTTAGGGTTAGGGTTAGGGTTAGGGTTAGGGTTAGGGTTAGGATGAATGAACACCGCAAGAACAATCCAAGATAAGCGTTAGTGTTAGTGTTAGGGTTAGGGTTAGGGTTAGGGTGAATGAACACGGCAAGAGCAATCCAAGATTAGGGTTAGGGTTAGGGTGAGGTTTAGGGTTAGGGTTAAGGTTAGGGTTAGGGTTAGGGTTAGTGTTTTAGGGTTAGGGTTAGTGTTAGGGTTAGGGTTAGGGTGAATGAACACCGCAAGAACAATCCAAGATTAGGGTTAGGGTTAGGGTTAGGGTTAGGGTTAGGGTTAGGGTTAGGGTTAGGGTTAGGGTTAGGGTTAGGATGAATGAACACCGCAAGAACAATCCAAGATTAGGGTTAGGGTTAGGGTTAGGGTTATGATGAATGAACACTACAAGAACAATCCAAGATTAGGGTTAGGGTTAGGGTTAGGGTTAGGGTTAGGGTGAATGAACAACGCAAGAACAATCCAAGATTAGGGTTAGGGTTAGGGTTAGGGTTAGGGTTAGGGTGAGGGTTAGGGTTAGGGTTCGGGTTCGGGTTCGGGTTCGGGTTCGGGTTCGGGTTCGGGTTCGGGTTCGGGTTCGGGTTAGGGTTAGGGTGAATGAACACCGCAAGAACAATCCAAGAATAGGGTTAGGGTTGGGGTTAGGGTTAGGGTTAGGGTTAGGGTTACGATTAGGGTTAGGGTGAATGAACACCGCAAGAACAATCCAAGATTAGGGTTAGGGTTAGGGTTAGGGTTAGGGTTAGGGTTAGGGATAGGGTTAGGGTTAGGGTTAGGGTTAGGGTTAGGGTTAGGGTTAGGGTTAGGGTTAGGGTTAGGATGAATGAACACCACAAGAACAATCTAAGTTTAGGGTTAGGGTTGGGGTTAGGGTTAGGGTTGGGGTTAGGGTTAGGGTTAGGGTTAGGGTTAGGGTTAGGGTTAGGATGAATGAACACCGCAAGAACAATCCAAGATAAGCGTTAGTGTTAGTGTTAGGGTTAGGGTTAGGGTTAGGGTGAATGAACACCGCAAGAGCAATCCAAGATTAGGGTTAGGGTTAGGGTGAGGTTTAGGGTTAGGGTTAAGGTTAGGGTTAGGGTTAGGGTTAGGGTTTTAGGGTTAGGGTTAGGGTTAGGGTTAGGGTTAGGGTGAATGAACACCGCAAGAACAATCCAAGATTAGGGTTAGGGTTAGGGTTAGGGTTAGGGTTAGGGTTAGGGTTAGGATGAATGAACACCGCAAGAACAATCCAAGATTAGGGTTAGGGTTAGGGTTAGGGTTATGATGAATGAACACTTCAAGAACAATCCAAGATTAGGGTTAGGGTTAGGGTTAGGGTTAGGGTTAGGGTTAGGATGAATGAACACCACAAGAACAATCCAAGATTAGGATTAGGATTAGGGTTAGGGTTAGGGTTAGGGTGAATGAACACCGCAAGAACAATCCAAGAATAGGGATAGGGTTAGGGTTAGGGTTAGGGTTAGGGTTAGGCTTAGGGTTAGGGTTAGGGTTAGGGTGAATGAACACCGCAAGAACAATCCAAGAATAGGGTTAGGGTTAGGGTTTGGGTTAGGGTTAGGGTTAGGGTTAGGGTTAGGGTTAGGGTTAGGGTTAGGATGAATGAACACCACAAGAACAATCCAAGATTAGGGTTAGGGTTAGGGTTAGGGTTAGGGTTAGGGTTAGGGTTAGGGTTAGGGTTAGGGTTAGGGTTAGGGTTAGGATGAATGAACACCACAAAAACAATCCAAGATTAGGGTTAGGGTTAGGGTTAGGGTTAGGGTTAGGGTTAGGGTTAGGGTTAGGGTGAATGAACACCGCAAGAACAATCCAAGATTAGGGTTAGGGTTAGGGTTAGGGTTAGGGTTAGGGTTAGGGTGAATGAACAACGCAAGAACAATCCAAGATTAGGGTTAGGGTTAGGGTTAGGGTTAGGGTTAGGGTTAGGGTTAGGGTTAGGGTTAGGGTTAGGGTTAGGGTTAGGGTAAGGGTAAGGGTAAGGGTTAGGG